>NW_025211937.1:0-25000 GCF_004010195.1 Chiloscyllium plagiosum
ACAAAACGCTAGTGCAGCCCCATTTGGAATATTGTATATGGTTCTGGTCGCCCCATTGCAGGAAGGATATGGAAGCATTGGAAAACATGCAGAGGAGATTTACCAGGATGTTGCCTGGTCTGGATGGAAACTCTTATGAGGAAAGGCTGAGACTTGTGTCTATTCTCATTGGAAAGAAGAAGGCTAAGACGGTATTTGGTAGAGACATACAAGATGATCAGAGGATTAGATAGGGTAGACAGTGAAAGTCTTTTTCCTAGGATGATGATGTCAGCTTGTACTAGGGGGCACAACTACAAATTGAGGGGTGACAGATTTAAGACCGATGTCAGAGGCAGGTTCTTCACAGAGTGGTAAGGGCGTGCAATGCCCTACCTGCCAATGTAGTTAACTCAGCCACATTAGGGAGATTTAAGCAATCCTTGAAAAAGCACATGGAAGTTGATGGGATAGTGTAGGGGGATGAGCTTAGAATAGTTCACAGGTCAGTGCAACATCAAGGACCTGTTCTGCGTTGTAGTGCTCTATGTTCTAACACCACTCATTAAAAATGCATTCTATTCCCACACTACACATAGTATTTCATATGTACAATCTTGTTTTGAACAATCTTGATTGTTTCAAATGATCCCTGATAAAACATGCATATCTTTGGCTATGTTTCAAGTGCTCCTACAAACAAATTGTCTGCCATCATACCAAACTGTTGTGAATAACTGCTTTGGCAACATTTCATTAAAGTTATTGGTAACTGTGAAAATGTAGCATTTGTTAATGGCTTCATAAAATCATACCAAAACTTGGAAGAAAACTAAATACATGAATTCCCATTCAAATGATCGAAAAGAACTTTAAACAATAGATTAAAAATCTCAAATATCCATACTCTTCCATCATGAAGGAAGCAAAAACACATATAGCGCAGGAACATTCCATACATCTAGGCAATGTTCTTGCCAAGTCGTACATGTGCATCGCGACACAGCTCTAGCTACACCACCCATTAGGTATCATGATGCGTGCGCGCAGGGAAACAACATCATGCAAAAAAAACCTTTGCAGGTACTATACATTGAAAAAACTAAAAGCACAGTGCCAAACTTTACAGATACTGCACCTAAATAGATTAAATTTTGAATGCATCAGAATTCAAATTCATTTGCATTGCTATCACTATAGATTTCAGTAATGATAATTCCATTTGGATAGACAGACGGAGCCCTGCCTGTCCTAACCTGATGCCTGAACAAAGTGCTTGAAGCTCAGAAGCTGAAACATCGGCTTCTCATTTTCTCAATCTGGGGATGCTGAGGCCAATTACACCATTGCCCTAGTTGATTTCAAATAATCTAATATGAATTAGAGCAAGATTTTATTTTTCACCAATTTTCTCATTTGTAGGCAGAGAAAAAAGATCAAGTCACCGCAGTCTCACAGCACCACTGGGCTGTTCTCTCATTAGAAAGAGATAATTGGCGATGGTTTAACCTGAGTCACCATATCTCAGGCAAGGTGTAAAAGTCGTCAACGTGGGAATTTAATTCACGATGTTGGCATCAGTCTGCATTGCAAACTAGCCATCCAGCCAACTTCCTCAGCATGGGTATCTGACCACAATGACTTTACACATTGTGTGAGTCTTAACTGGAAATGCTCATGTCACAAGAGAGTCACTGTGAAGCCCCATATTTTCCTGCCCCTTTGGTCCCTTGCCACTGAGATTCATGGTTAGCAATCAGTGGTCAGCACTGTTGCCTCAGTGCCAGGGACCTGGGTTCAATTCCAGCCTCGGGTGACTATCTGTATGAAGTTTACACATTCTCCATGTCTGCGTGGGTTTCCTCCGGGTACTCTGGTTTCCTCCCACAAAGATGAGCAAGTTCGGTGTATTGGCCATGCTAAATTGCCTAAAGTATTCAGGGATGTGTAGGTTAAGTACATTAGTCATGGGAAATGTAGGGTTGGGGAATGGGTCTGGATGGGATACTCTTCAGTGTCAGTGTGGACTTGTTGGGCCAGGTGGCCTGTTTCCACACTGTAGGGATTCTATGATCTATGAGAACCTTTTTTAGATTTTCCCCTTTCTAGCCAAGAATTACTGAGATCAACTACAGTTCAACACAGATGACAGGTCGGATCCTGGAACCATCCTGATTTTCATGACTCAATAGTGATTGGTTACTGGGAGAAATCAAGGAACAGCACAGCAAAGAGGGTGATCATTTAGCTCAATGAGTGTTCTTGGCATTATTACCTAGTTTTTTTTAATCCAACATGTTACTACCAAGTCTGCAAAACATAATCACAAATTATGTCTAGAACGCAACAAAATTAATAGTACAACAATTCCACCCAGAGAAATGCACAAAGCATTTTAGAAATGATAAAAATGGATATACAACAAGCTGCAAGCTATTCACTTACTAAAGTTAAAAATAAATGCTCCAGGGTTAGAAACACACAAAATGTAACTTAGATGCCCAAGAATAGATTAGCAAATCTAATTAACTGAAACGCTGATTTTATATAGTGACGACAATACAAATTGATATTTGTGTGCCAATAGTCCACATTTTAGGAAGTCATAAGAAAACCTTAACACTCAATACTTCACTCATGCCATTTTATGTTCAAGCCTGATAACTAGCTCTCAAAGTTCACTGCCAGGAAACAAATTCCAAGATTTAAGTTCACTCAATTAAAATCTGGAACAATCAACCACACCTCATGACAACTATAGTGATAGACACACAATTTGCTGTTCATGGAGGACAAGGTATTTACTCTGTTCAAACATAATGTATCTATGGCATATACATTCACGTGTAGATACTTTAACAGATTTCAAAGACAGGAAGTACTAAGATTTCAAGCAATGAGACACAGAACTCCTCACAGAAATACACCTGAAATATTTCTGTTCCATTGTGCATTTGACAGATTCTTGATCAATAGGGGAATCACTAACATTCCCTGTAGCCAAAGGAAAATGCACCAAAGTGGATGTGAGGATTGTCACAGATCAGCCATGATCTTACTGAATGGCGGAGCAGGCTCCAGGGGCCGAATGGCTTGCTCCTGTTCCTATTTCTATTGCTTTTGATCTCATCTAAAATTTCCAACCTAAAATATTTTATCCTCCAAAATTTCTGTTCTTAAAACCCATTTTTTAATCATTGCTGGCAACATCCCTTCTCATATGTCCTCCTCCAATTCAAAGTCCACTTTTGATGGATGATGTTGCTACCAAGCACCTTTAGCATTTTTTGAAAATGTTAAAAGGCATATTAATTGCAAACATTTTTTAAAATTATTTTTGTGCTAAACTGTCCCACTGATTAAACTGAAATTTTCCTAACTAAACAAGTGTTGTTGCTGTTCTGACCCAGCAAAAATATATCTAGGTTTGTAATACTTAGACTCAAACTTTGGGATAAATAAAAGTTGTCAGAGGATCTTCTATACCTACTTTGAAATGGTCTTCGAAACGGTCACCCAGCACTGAAAGAGTTAATTAAAATGTTTTGATAACGGACTGATTTTTATTGCACAACACAGGACTAACAGCTGCCTATTGCATGTGAGCAACCAAAGGTCAAACAACATGCACACATGGCAGATTACACCACATGCCAGTTGGGTCACTGACACCATTGGTATACTGGGAAAAAAAATCCTTGGATTGTCCACGTCAAACCCTGTAAATCTGATATGCCTCAAAAGCCAAAAAGGAAAATCACTGCCCCAGAGCAGTTTGCACTGTGTACACAGTTTTACACGTTTAAGGGACTAACCCTTGAGACAAATGTGATAATTCTGAACTGTGAAACATTCACCTTGCACAGTATGACATATAAACTGGTTCCTGGCATTAGCATCAAACAAGAAACCAAACAAGATGCCTGGATCAGCACAGATTACCATCACAATAATTTGTACTGTCTATCCACCGACTCCCTATCAAAAGCTACGATTTAACAATAGACTTTGACCCATCCTGTACTTTTATCAAGCAAATGTGCATGTTTATGCTTGATTACTAAAGAATCAAAGATTACCTCAAGACACAGGCATAAAGTCACCCAAATTTCCTATTCTTACTCACTAGCTAATGAATGGTTTGTTGGACAACTACTGAAGAGTTGCTGCAGTGGAACTTAAAAAAAAATCACAAATTCCAAACAATGAGATAATTAGATTTACTTCGATGGATTTTGAGGAGAGTTGGCAAGTGAAGCAGTTTCAATTGGGAATTCCACAGTGCCAGCGTCAGATGTGAAACGGCACACAAACACCAAGTGGTTTTCAAAAAAATAACTGAACTAGACATAAATCGTCCCTCTGGTATAAAATGGTCTCTTTTTTGGACAGAAGATCACACATCCCTTATATAAATCTCCCATTAAGTACTCAAGAACTGAAAACCTAGAATTCTTGTTTGGTCATGGGAATTTACTTAAAGTTTTAAAAAAAGAGACACCAATGGATTAGCTGGAAGAGTTTGTATTGCCGTTTATGACAAAAAGAATTTTATAAAGCACAGGAAAATATTGGCAAACTCAGACTGCCACCTTCTACAGTGTCCACTTATAAGTGACACCATACGTTAAACTAAATATTGGCCACATAAAATATAACTGATCACATACTTTCCCTCAGCTGTATGATAAAAGGTGTGCATAACAAAAAGATGAAGGGGATGCTAGAAACATAACAGAAACAAAAACACAGTTGGAAATTGTGCAGATTTAAATACGTTCAACCTCAAAAAGCACCAATTCAAAAAAAAAGAGCTTTAATAATCGTACCCTCCTAAAATAAACAAAACCTGCACAGGATCGTACAGCATAACAAGATTATTTTGGGACATATTTATTCCTTTCTTGGAAAGTCAGATAATCCCAAATTTCCTTAATAAGGTGTTACCAGATGTGGATATTTGTTAATTGTTCACAAACTAAAAAATATTTTAAAATAAATTTGTTTTATGAAAATAGCATTTCTATTTTCTCTTTTATATAACTCAGTCGCACAAAGTGTTGCTTAAACCTGCTAAACCAAGGAGGAAAGATTCAATTAAATTGGGTTTCAAAATGCAGTCAGAACTAAATGACTTGATTCTACTTCTGCTTAGTTCCGTTGTCAGTCAACTCTTAATTCACCAACCAACCAGAGCACTGTGTCAAAGGTGCTATATGAACTGTCAAGATCCAGCTCCTGTATCCTTCCTTACTTCCTTAAGGTTAGAAACTCTTCCAAGATTGGCATTACGCAAACCATTATTCTATTTCATCACTGCTATTCCAAAATTGTAGCTACTGCTACCTTGCATTAGTCATACTATATTCTAACATCCCCAACTCAAAATGTGATGCACCTGTTATACATGGAGACGAGCTTGAATATTCAAAATCTGCAGGCCTCAGTCCTCACTGCAACCAATTATCAGTTTGAAATTCAAATATCGCCTTCCCATGGATTTTACTGCACAGCATTACCCTCAGGACATATAGTGCATTCGTTAAATGTGATAGCATTTTTTGATTAGCTATTTAAACACTGGATGATTGTCAATACTCAAAAAGAAGTTGGCAGGACATAGAGGCAAGAATAGTAAACCAGGTAGCAAACGATTAACAGTAAAGTGATTGAACCAGCAAAATAAGCAACCAAGTCGCGTCTTATTCAAAACAAATGAACTATATCTTTACCTCTGAGATCTGAAACTCAGGAGGGAAAGAAACAAGGATGGGCACAACCCTTTGATAACAATGTTTTTTTGAAACCTAAACAGAATGGAGGGTGATGAGATTTCACCTGTAGGAAAATGCACCTGGGATTCGGTTAAAACTTACTGTGTAACATCGGGGTTATGTTTCAATATTAAAATCCAAATGGGAGTGGGCCACAGCCGGGCAAAGTAGCAATTCATTAGTATCTAATCGGCGTCCCAGCCGCCGCATGCCCCCAGGTCCTGGGAGAGCGGCAGGAGAAGGGCAAAGGGAGGATGGCCGCCAGGGAGGGGACGGAGGAGGGCAAAAGGTGGTCTCTACTCCGGGGATGGAGGTGAGAGTAAGAGGAGACTCGGTTAAAAAAAAAGGGAGGGGAGGCGGACAAAGATAGGTGGAAATCATCAAGGGGCTTCGGGGGCGGGGATGGGGGTTGGTAGCAGAGAGTCTCCGAGTGAGAGGGGAGAGGGGTTGGTGGCAGAGAGTCTCGGGGTGTTGTTGGCAGGGAATCCCCTGGGAGGGAGTCACCGGGAGATAGATGAACACAGCGGTACTCCGCTGCCCGTCCTCTCTTCTCCAGGACAGCTATCGTCAGGCGATGTGTAACTCACCGGGAAGTGTAAGCGGGAGGAGACCGTGACTCAGCGCCGGGATGTTATCCAAGGCTCAGACCGAGTTGGTTATCTTTTTTTTCCGCTGCTTACAATCACCTGAGCGCCGTCAAAGCCACGACACAACAATGGCTACCGCTTCACTTCCGCTACGTGCAACTTGCTCACTCTTCCCCCGCTGGCCGCTGACTGCCACGAAACCAGTCCCTTGCTCCTCCTCCCCACGACAGCGGCTCGGAGAGATTGGTCCGCCCACCAAATCACCCTGAGCGGACTTCACTCTCAGGAGAAGGCAAAGGGCATCCAACTGCAAGATTTAATAATTTACCCGGGAGTGCAAACAACTCAAAATAGGTATTTCAGTTGGGATCCTGTGACTTGACAGATAGCTTTTTTTCCCCAGTGAAATTCATAACTTATTTTAGTGAGAACATAAATCTCTGTTAACGATAATAACTTTGAGAGGGCTTTCAGTCTACGTTTTGCAATAAAACATGTGTCTCACAATATTTCCAGTGGAATTACCTTGACAGTAGTACAATTTGCATTATTACATTTCATGTTTCTAATGGTAATATATTTTGTCGGTTGCGTATATCTGTGGAAACCATGACAAGACAGAAAATCTATACTAGAATCAGGTATAAATATTGGCCACGACATTGAGGAAAACTCCCTCATTCAAAAAAAATTCACGGGATATGTATGTCGTTGGCTGGGTCAACATTTCTTGCCCATCCCTACTTGCCCTAGAGAAGGTAACGGTGAAATGCTTTCTTAATCGCTGTGAGTCATTGTGCTGTAAGTACACCCACAAAGACGTCAGGGAGTGAGATCCAGGATTTTGACCTAATGACGCTGGAGGCATGGCAATATATTTTCCAAGTTGGAATGGTGTACAGCTTGGAGGCGAACTTGCAGGTGATGGTGTTTCCATTATCTGCTGCCCTTGTCCATCTAGTGGTCATGCTCATGGGCTTGGAAGATGCTATTTAAGAAGCTTGAAGAGCTTCCGCAGTGCAAGTTGTAGATAGTATACCCAGCTCTTACTCAGAATTATGGTGGAGGGAGTGAATGTAGTGCCAATGTAGTGCCAATCAAGTGGAAGGGTCACTCAACCTGAAACGTTAACTCTGATTTCTCTCCACAGATGTTGCCAGATCTGCTGAGCTTTTCCAGCAATTTCTGATTTTGTTTTTGATTTACAGCATCCACAGTTCTTTTGGTTTTTATTAAATGGATTGCTTCGTTGTGGATGATGCTGAAAAATGTGTTGCTGGAAGAGTCAGGCAGCATCCAAGGAGCAGGAGAATCAACGTTTCGGGCATAAGCCCTTCTTCAGGAATGAGGAGGGTGTGCCAAGCCTGCTTGTTGGGTATCGGGTCCTTCGTTCTGCTGAGTTGTTGTCTGAGTGTGGCTGTTGGTTTGTGTGCCGTTATGAGTCCTAGGGGTCGCAGCAGTCTGGCTGTGAAGTTGCGCGGGTATCCGTTTTTGGCGAATACCTTGTATAGGTGTTCCTCTTCTTCTTTTTGCAGTTCTGGTGTACTGCAGTGTGTTGTGGCCCTTTTGAATAGTGTTCATATGAAAGTAACCACCCCAACACACACAAACAAAGCTGCATCAGGACACTATTCAAAAGAGCCACAACATACAGCGGACAGCTGAAACTGACAACCGGAAGCGGCAGGGACAGACCACTATAAACACCGGAGGAAACATCAAAGAAGCGCTTCGCAGGAGGCTCCCAAGCACTGATGATGTCGCCTAGCCAGGGGACGAAACGTTTGCAACAAAAACTTCCAGCTCGGCGAACAGAACCACAACAAACCCTCAGGATGTTGATAGTCGATTCAGTGATGATAATCCCATTGATTGTCAATGGGTTAGATCCTTTCTTGCCAGAGATGGTCATTGCCTGCCACTTGTGTGTAGACAGGCAGGAGGCTGAAGGAACACAGCAAGCCAGGCAGAATCAGGTGGTACAGAAGTCGATGACAGTATATTGTGACAGAAATGTTAGATGTCACTTGCCAGCCCAAAACTGAGTATTTTATATACAGTATACTCTTCTCTAAATTAATACCATAGCATCTTTTATATCCATACCCACAAGATCTTGATTTAATATATTGTTGAAAAGATAGCACCTTTGATAATGCAGTATCCCCTCAGTTCTGCACTGGAGTTCAGCCTTGATTTTCTGTGCTCCAGTCGAGTGGGAGTTGAACCTGGAAGAGGTGAGTGCCAGCTAACCGAGCTATAGCTGATGCACACACAGCTGCTATAGCTGATAAAAAGAAAAATTGCCCATTTTACTGTTAGTAAATGTTGTCAAACTTTGTTTGATAATGTAAAGCACTTAAATACAAGATTAAATTTTTGTTGAACTAACATTGTGCTAAATCAACTTTAGGTAGTTTTCATTTACCTCTGTGTAGACATTAGTCCACAGCACAAATAATCCTTAAATTTAACTCTGAATGTGTTGGTTTTCCTGGTTGAATTGACCTAGAAGATCATCTATGACCGTATTGAATATGGAGTATGTTCAAAAGGTCTAATTAATGCCCTTCTTAGATTATAATCACAATTTTTATGGGAATGTTAACAGAATTACAGGATATGTTTAATCATTATGAAAAAGGCATTGCTCAAGTAGCGTGATGGGAATTTTATTTTGAAGCAGCTTGTGTTGTAGTTGATGTGCGAATCCTTCAGTTTGGTTTATAGTGTATGAAAATAATTGTTAAATTGGTCATGCTAAATTGCCCATAGTGTTAGGTGCATTAGTCAGAGGGAAATGGGTCTGGGTGGGTTAATTAACAGAAAAAGTGTCAAGAATCAGAGGCAGGGAGAGACTAGTCCCCCAGTTCTGATCATGAGAGAAAGGGATGGGGCTTGAGGCTGAGCCAGGCTGGGTTTAATAAGCACTGACCTTGTGTTCACCTCTACTGGTGCATACTGTGACCTGGTCTTGGTTCAATTTGTATAAGAGTATGATCTTCTTTAAACTGGGTATTCTTCCTCTTGTCCCCAGTCTGCTTTGTGAATGGAGTTTTGGAGAGTAGGAGGAAGGAAAAGTGTGCCTGGCTCCAGCAGGCTCAGGACTCACACCAAACTCTCTCTTGCCCTACCCTCCATCCTGCACAACGTCACCCCCTCCTTTCCATCCATTTCTACTCTCTCATACACACACTCTCTCTAGTTTCCTTTTTTCCACACTCATGTACACAACCTTTACTCTTCCCCTCACTCTCTCATCCCCCTTACACATTTTCACCCCTTCCATCTCAACCTTCCATCACACACTCCCTTTCTCACTCTCATACATTATCATAGAAATCATATAATCCCTAGAGTGTGGAAACAGGCCATTTGGCCCAACAAGTTCACACCGATCCTCTGAAGAGTCATTCACCCAGACCCATTCCCCTATCCGTATTATTCTACATTTACCTCGACAAATGCACCTAGACTACACATCTCTGACCACTATGGGCAATTTAGCATGGCCAATTCACCTAACTTGCACATCTTTGAATTGTGGGATGAAACCAGAGCACCCAGAGGAAACCCACACAGACACGGAGATAATGTACAAACTCCACAAAGACACTCGCCCGAGACAGGATTCCAACCCAGATCCCTGGTGTTGTGAGGCAGCAGTGCTAAGCATTAAGCCACAGTGCCTCCCCAAGACAGACACTAATGTTGCAACTGTGAATCCACTATTTGCGAATCACGACTCCACACTAGAAGCACTGAACACACAACCTTGGTGTTATTAGCACAATGCTCCAATCACCGAGCTAGCCGACAGACTGACCTACCCCACTGTTCTGACTGGTGTCTTTCAGAATGCTGTGTTCTAGGGTGAAATACAGAGTTTCCTGATCCCCTTGGAGACTCATCCCCTGATGTCTTCTTGAGTTGATACAAAGTATGTTTTGGTTGGCCATACCATTCTCCTCCAAGGCCTCTCAATTATTATCCAGCAACTATGGACTGTTCTCCCCTAGTTCCTTCCTTAACTATCTAATAAAGCCAAAGAATCGCTTGAAAAGATTTTGCTTCCTCCCATAATGTTACCTATGGTGTCTCTGCCTCCTTTGGTTCCTCTACTGTTACAAAATTATCAAACATCCTATACTGAATGAACAGAAATTTCCTACATTTAAGTTTAGGGAAGACTAAAGCCAGCTTTTTTGGTCCCTGCTCTGAATTCTGTTCCTTAGTTACCAATTCATTCCTCTCCTTGACACCTTGAGATTCAGGCAGTCTATTGTCAACTTTGATTCCTAAGAAAGGTTCCAATCTCATACTTACAGAAAGGAACAGCTATTTTCACCTCCAAGATATCACCCAATTTAACTGTCTCAACTCAAACATTCAGGTCTTAGTTACATTGAGATGCAAATATTCCAATACAATTGTGGCATTCTATCCTCTGCAAACATGAGGGTTTTTAAAACTCTGCAAGTCATAACTTTCAGTGGGTTCCTGTCACCCCTTTGCTCACTGAGCTACATTGATCCCAAGTCAAGCAATATCTTGATTTCAAAATGCTCAACCTTGTTTTGAACTCTCCAAATAGCCTTGCCCCTCCCTAACTCTAATCTCTGTAAATGCCATAATTCTGAGATATTTGCATTCATCTATATCTGCTACATTAGCATTCCTAGTCATAATTATTTCACTATTAATAGCAGTGTCTTCAGTTACTAGGTCTCTGTGAAATTTTCTCCCTACCTTCTTGCCTCTGCACTGCACATTTCTGCATTGATCCATTACTTATAATTCTTCAATCAAGTTGTTGGTTATCTTCATAATTCAACATCACGATGCATTTTACAGTGCTCCTGTGAAGTCCATGGGATGTTTGATTACGTTAAACACACTGTATAAATGTCAGATACTGTGCTTTATTTAATAATAAATGACATCTTTGAAGGAATTCCAAACAATTGACAAAAGGGAACTATAGTCAAGAGTGTGGTGCTGGAAAAGCATAGCGGGTCAGGCAGCATCCGAGGAGCAGGAGAATTGACATCTCGAGCATGCCCAAAACATCGAATCTCCTGCTCCTCGGATGCTGCCTGACCTGCTGTGCTTTTCCAGCACCACACTCTCAACTCTGATCTCCAGCATCTGCAGTCCTCACTTTCTTCACAAAAGGGAATTTAACTAATTGAGCCAACAAGTACATCTTTGTGCTCCAAATTGGCTGACTTAAATTAATGGGCTTGTTTTGTTCCCATATCTCTTTTTTTATCATCTTACTAAGATATTCTTATATATGGTCACAGTCTGTTTCAATTATTTATTCCATCGTGTATTCCATACCTTTGATGTACATGTCTTCTAACCTCTAAGTTCCATTCACACTGTATCTATGCTGCTTCATTATTAAACCTTCAATCTGTGATCCAATAAATTTCCATTTGCTAAATGTAAGCAAGCCTTAAAAACATGGTTAATCCCTAACTGAAAGAAAAGTCACAAATTTTCAAGCCTTTTTTCAGCTTTGAATGTGCTTACTTTGAGGTCATGGGCCAATAGATATCTACAGTTCTCCCATAACTGAAATAATTATAATGTGTAATCCAGCCAGTCCAGTGTAGGCAATCTGTTTAACACAGGATTCCTCAATCTGTCTGATCATAGCACCAGGATCAACTTAAAAATTAATATAGTCTGCAGAAAGTATTTCATAATCAACTTGTTCAAGGATGCTATGACACTGCTGCAAAAAAAAAACCGTCTCCAACTGGAACGAAAGGACAGTAAGATCACCTGTAATTTTCAGTCACGTGACTAATTTTAGGATTCCAAATGAAGCTGTGAGGACTTGGTAAATTAATAGGGACTTTATTTTAACTTTAGAGTCTTCGGTACTCTACAGCTCAGAGCTAGATATTTTCTAATCAACTTATTCAGAGTACTTTTACACAAGTAAGACTTGAACCTGGGCCTCCTAGCACAGAGATAGAGGCACTACCATTGAGCCATAATGACCCTTAACTACTGCTATAACGGTTCTGTACATCGCTGTCGCCCTTTACATGAGACTGAGTTACATTTTATCCAGAATTAGACGCTTAAGAATAGCCCCCCTTTTTTTTAAAAGCAGCTTTTGAAGTCAGTGTAGGTCGCAGAGGCAGACACGGTGTTCCATAGGTTTCCGTCCCTTCACTTTAAGGTGTCACACCGGAAGTGCCACGTGTATTGAGTGCGCATGTGCGGGCACTCCAGGGCCGCTTTGGTTTCCGCTGGCGACTTTCCCTTGGGTCGGGCGGCAGCGACGTGTGTGCGCGCGCGCGCGGTGGAGGCAGCGTCACAATCGGAGGCGGGAGCTGTTTGATAGGGGGAGGGTCACAGAGCCGGTCCCGTTCCGGTGCGGCCATGTCTGGGGGCAGCGGCGGTTATAGCGTTGGCGGTGGGCCCCCCCTTATTAACGCCGGGCATGGGGCCCCGCCAGCCTGCCACAACGGTAAGCAGGGGAAAAAGCCGGAGTGTTGGGCGGGGAAAGCGGTGAAGAAACGGAGTAGGTGTCGGAGGCGATCCTCCTGGCGTTCCCGGGAGCCGCCGTGTGCCTGTTCCGCTCTTTCGAAACCATGGCGCTGAAGTCACCCGATCCTCCCTCCCCTCCCTCCATGTTGCAACTCAGTGAGGAGTCGTGTTCGTTTCTTGCTATCACTCGCCTCATTGTGCTAATTTCGTGCCGCCGGTGTCCGATTTCCGCTTTTTCCGTTTTTTTTTAAAGAGATCATGGTTTGATAAATGTTTCATTCAGTTTTTCTTCTGCGGGCCCCCACTTCGTGTTGAGTGGCTTGTACCTTGCCTGCAACTGTCACGGTTTATATTTTCCAATGAATAAGGTCTTGGTGGACTGGCCTAAGGTGTTCACTTCCCCAACTGGACCTGCGGACTCAACGGTGTATTTGTGATTAGGGTGGAGGGGTAACAATTCACCTGGAAGCTCCTCTCAGTGCTCCCAGAAGGGATATTGAAAGCAGATGTGTCTATGTCTGTTGGACGTCAGTTTCAGTTTTCGTGCCACGTCTCTTCCTGACTAACCAAAGGGCACCCATTTAAAATGATACGCAAAATAATCCCTGTCTAGGTGCGTGTTGGGGAGGGGGTGGTGGTGTGGAGGAGTAAAAGGTCAAGCAGCGACCTGGAATAGACTGCATGAGTGTGTGGTGGGAATAAATTAGTTATGGCATTTAGAGGGAAAATGGACACTTTCAGAAGAAGGATTCGCAGGGCCCATAGGAAAAGGCAGTGCAGTGGCACGAGATTATTTGATCGAGTAGAGAGCTGGGATTTACTTGATGGGCTGATTGGCTGTCCCTGTTTTTGTAACCATTCTCTCACTCTATATGTGAGGAAAAAAAAGTAGGGGATACTTTGGATTTGTCTCATCAACAACTGCACAGTTTGAGTGGCTCCAATTTGGAGATTGTTCTGTCGGAGCGTATTAAATAGTTGATCAGGCCCATGGCTTGCTGACCAAAGCAAAGCCCCCTTGAAAGCCAATAGTATAACTTTACAAAATTATTTCTTTGCTTTTACAATATTGATATACCAGGAAGGATCCGACTCTTCTCTAATTCATCTTGTTCTATTCAGATCAAGAATAGAGGTGAATCAGTTTTTTTGTCTTGAGTTGCAGTAATAGTATGTTTTGTTTTGAGCGGGTCAACAAGAGACAGCATTGTTGCAGAACTAAAACTGAACTGTACTCAATGGATAAAACAGCACTTGTAGAGATGATTTTAGTTTTGAATATGTAATGGCAGTGATATAAGAACTTGATTTACAGCATTTGTGTACAATCCTTTCTACCATAAACCCATAAATGACCAGAATTTTTGATTTCTCAAGACTTGGAGTCTTCACCTCTCATTGTCTAATCCAGCAATAGAACCAATAAGTTCCTACACTTAGCTGTCAAATGATGGCATGGAGAATATGTAGACAGGAGCTGAAAATGCCATTATTTTGTAGCAGTTAACAAAATGCTCTGCATTGTGGTAACTCTTTGTGATGAACTAAAATTCTCAACATTTTCCCCCAATTTTGTCATCTCACTTTAAGGGTGAAGATCCCAACATAAAAATGTAGTTTTGAGGGTTTCAAAGATGATGGTCATGTTATCAACAAGAATTGGCTGTATTAATAATCAAACTTGAAATAAGGTTGAGAGAGATTAGATGGGGTGAGCAGGGTTATAATAATACCAATCGAATCTGTGCTATTTTGACAGCATAAATTACAGAACAAGATGAACTGCTATTTATTTCTAAATTGATGCAATAAGAATTATTAAAATGTGCTACCACCTTTGAATACTGTAGGATGCAACCTGGGAATGTTGGGTCACATGTCGTCCTCGCTTACTCTTGTAAAGCATAAACCTCAAGGTTTAAAAAAAATCTTATTAAATATGATGAATAAATCAAAGAAAAATGTGTTACAGTAGCACAACGTTGCAGCCGTATGCTGTTTTCAGGGGAAGTGATAGCCTAGCGGTATTATTGCTGGACTGTTAATCCCGAAACCAGGGAATGGTCTGAGGATTTAAGTTCAAATCCTGCTATGGCAGATGGTGGAATTTGAATTCATTAAAAATCTAGAATTAAGTGTCTAATGATAACCATGAATCCATTGTCAATTTTCAGGAAAAACTTATCTGATTTGCTGATGCCCTTTAGGGAAGGAAGCTGGTATCCTTACATGGTCTGGACTGCCTGACTTTAAATGGGAATAAATGTTGCCCTAAAATAAAAATGAAATGTCTTCTGTGGCAAAAATCAGGTGTATTTGTGTACTTTGTTTATGTACCTGACAAAAGATTTCCAAGCCTAGAGGCATTCATATAAGAGAAACCTTAAATTATCTGTGTCGACTTCAGCATTTTGTTTCAGTGCTGGCAGGGAAGCTCTGGTTAAAACAGTTGTGACAGCATGTATAAGGCTAAATTACAGGCAATTAGCCTGTGCACTTCATTTGTGGAAATAGCTTCCGACTGCATTTAATAATCAAACTTGTATTATTTTCATATTGATGTACATTTTGATTGTTGTGGAAGGAATGAGAAATTCAAAATTTCAAATTTACTTCTGTGACTCAGTTGGTCCACACTATCAGTTGCTAAGCCAACCAGCTTTGACGTTTAATGAGGGTTTGCAGCTGTTTTCAGCCATGACAGAATTGGAGGAAAAGTTGGTTTATGCTTCTGATTGTATTCCTGACATCTGTGGCAGAATTAAGTTTGTAGGCCAACAGTGGAGGACCGTATTACTCTAGACAGTATATCGTATCTATGTTCAGTAATTTGCTAACGTCCATTATGTAGGGCAGAAATGAAGATAGGCTAATTGGGTGAGGACCCAACAGTGACTGGAGCCTTTCCTGAGCGTAGAATCAAACTCCTGTCTGTGATAGTGTCCTTGGGTTCAGCTCCCTCCTTGCTATAGATATGTATCACAGTACTTTTGAGCAGGTTTATCAAATCAACCACTTTTTAAGTGAGGGAAGAAAATTGATGAAAGTAACACAAAGGAAAGCTGCTTCTGAGTCTCGAAGCTCTTTTGACTTGAGTTGATTAACTTAGTCCAGATGCACATGGTGCTTTGTACAGACATCTCTGATGGGAATGACACACATCCAGGTTGTTAGATGGTGAAGTCAGACTGGCTTGATGATCGTTAGCATTCCATATATATTCAGAGGGAGACGTAAATATTCAATTCTTTTGCTTCATCATATTGCATAAATGACATCGACTTGATAAAACTTTCAATATACACTTTGTGTGATATATGTTTAAGTATTTCATAACTAAAAACTACTAATCAAGCAATTTTCTTTGGGATGTAGTTGTTTCTTTGTTGCTTAGAGTAATCAGAGACCATCTTGTTTTGAATGTAGCTATGTTAATGTCATATTTACTGTTGAGAATTTTCTCAATTTCCAAACCTTTTGGATCCCAGTTTCTCATTATTACTGTTTCTGAAAGAACCGATTTTAAACCGCAGTTTAAATCCTCATTCTTGGCTGATCAAGTTTTGAAGGTTCCCAAGAATTTTGTCAGGACTGGAGTCTTTGAGTTATAAGGAAAGGCTGGGGCTTTTTTCCCTGTAGCATTGGACCTGAGGGGTCACCTTTAGAGACAGTTATAAAATCATGAGGGGCATAGACAAGGTGAGTAGCCAAGGTCTTTTTCCAACGGTCGGGAGTCCGTCGGGAGGGTGTATTTTTAAAACTAGAGGACTGCAGATGCTGGAGAAATCTGAGACGAAAAGTGTGGCACTGGAAACGTACAGCAGTTCAGGTGGCATCTGAGGAGAGTCGATGTTTCAGGCATAAGCCCTTCATCAGAAGTGTGTGGAGGGGGGGTTGGGCTGAGATAAATAGGAGGGTAGGTTCGCGAGGGAAGGTAGTTGAGAGGGCGATAGATCCAGATGCGAGGGAATTGATAGGGTGGAGCAGATAGGTGGGAAGGTAGATGGACAGGTAGGACCCGCATGGCCCTCAGCTCTGCTTGCCTCTTTGTTGGATATGTGGAAAAGTCCATATTCCACAGTTGTACTGGCACCATCCCCCACCTTTTCCTCCTCTACATTTACTGTATGCGTATCACTCGTGCTCCCACAGGGAGGTTGAACAGTTCATTGACTTCATGAACACCTTCCATCCTTAAGTTCACTTGGACCATCTCGGACACCTCCCTCCCCTTCCTGGACGTCTCCATCTCTAGCACGTGACTCAAACACTGACATCTACTTCCAGCCTACTGATTCCCACAGCTACCTGGGCTACAACCCCCCTTCCTGTAAGAACATTATACCTTGCTCCCACTTTCTCCACCCCTGCCATATATATCAGAGATGTACAGCATGGAAACAGACCCTTTGGTCCAACCCGTCCATGCCGACCAGATATCCCAACCCAATCTAGTCACACCTGCCAAAACCTGCCTCATATCCCTCCAAACCCTTCCTATTCATATACCCATCCAAATGCCTCTTAAATGTTGCAATTGTATCAGCCTCCGCCACTTTCTCTGGCAGCTCATTCCATACACGCACCACCATCTGTGTGAAAAAGTTGCCCCTTGGGTCTCTTTTATATCTATCCCCTTTCAACCTAACCTATGCCCTCTAGTTCTGGACTCCCCAACCCCAGGAAAAGACTTTGCTTATTTACCTTATCCATGCCCCTCATATTTTTGTAAACCTCTAAAAGTCACCCCTCAGCCTCCGACGCTGCCGGGAAAATAGCCCCAGCCTGTTCAGCCCCTCACGAAAGCTCAAATCCTCCAACCATGGCAACATCCTTGTAAATCTTTTCTGAACCCTTTCAAGTTTCACAATATCTTTCCGATAGGAAGGAGACCAGAATTGCAATTTGCTTTCCCAAAATGCAGCACCTCCGCATTTACCTGAATTAAACTCCATCTGCCACTTCTCAGCCCATTTGCCCATCTGGTCCCGATCCTGTTGTAATCTGAGGTAACCCTCTTCGCTGTCCACTACACCTCCAATTTTGGTGTCATCTGCAAACTTACTAACTGTACCTCTTATGCTCGCATCCAAATCATTTATGTAAAACATAGAGGACCCAGCACCAATCCTTGTGGCACTCCACTGGTTACAGGCCTCCAGTCTGAAAAACAACCCTCCACCACCACTCTGTCTTCTACCTTTGAGCCAGTTCTGTATCCAAATGGCTAGTTCTACCTGTATACCATGAGATCTAACCTTGCTAATCAGTCTCCCATGCGGAACCTTGTCGAACGCTTTAATGAAGTCCATATAGATCACATCTACTGCTCTGCTCTCATCAATCCTCTTTGTTACTTCTTCAAAAAACTCAATCATGTTTGTGAGACATGATTTCCCACGCACAAAGCCATGTTGATTATCCCTAATCAGTCCTTGCCTTTCCAAATACACGTACATCCTGTCCCTCAGGATTCCCTCCAACAACTTGCCCACCACCGATGTCAGGCTCACTGGTCTATAGTTCCCTGGCTTGTCCTTACCGCCCTTCTTCAACTGTGGCACCATGTTTGCTAACCTCCAGTCTTCCGGCACCTCACCTATGACTATCGATGATACAAATATCTCAGCAAGAGGCCCAGCAATCACTTCTCTAGCTTCCCACAGAGTTCTTTGGTACATCTGATCAGGCCCTGGGAATTTATCCACCTTTACCAGTTTCAAGGCATCCACCACTTCCTCCTCTCTAATCTGGACATTTTGCAAGATGTCACCATCTATTTCCCTACATTCTATATCTTCCTTATCCTTTTCCACAGTAAATACTGAGGCAAAGTACTCATTTAGTATCTCCCCCATTTTCTGCAGCTCCACACAAAGGCCTCCTTGCCGATCTTTGAGGGGCCCTATTCTCTCCCTAGTTACCCTTTTGCCCTTAATGTATTTGTAAAAACCCTTTGGATTCTCCTTAATTCTATTTGCCAAAGCTATCTCATGTTCCCTTTTTGCCCTCCTGACTTTCCTCTTAAGTATACTCCTACTTCCTTTGTGCTCTTGCAACATTTAAAAAAAACATTTGGACGTTACATGGATAGGAAAGGTTTACAGGGAAATGGGCCAAAAATACGCAAATGGGACGAGTTCAGTTTAGGATACCTGGTCAGCATGGGTAAGTTGGGCCGAAGAGTCTGTTGCTGTGCTGTATGACCCTAAGGTACCCAAGAATATTGTCATAGTGTTCTATTGTTATTTTAATGAAACATTGTATGGAGGCTGTCTGGTCTCTATCTTAAAGATTGACAATTCAGTTGCTAACTGGTGAATTATATTTTGCTCAGATCATATTCTCAGATGAGAAGTTTAAATCCCTGCTGTCTCCTTGAAATAGTAAACTTGTCTGAGTATTTTCAGGTTTTAGCGTAGGAGTTGTGGGTTATCGTAAGCTGGTCGTGTTTGGAAACATTGACTATAATAATTCAAAATTCCCTCTATGTGGGAAAAGTTCCACTGGATGGAAAAAATTCTAATATAATGCCTTTGTGCAAAAAGAGAGGGAGCTGGAAAGTATACTGGAGACCGGTTCGTTAAACGTGTCATTGGAACTTGTTAGAATCCATCATTCAAGGAAGTAAGAACAAGACATTTGGAAAGCCAGAACGCAATTCATCTGAATTAGCATTGTTTTATGAAGGGTAAGAGTTTTTTAGGTAGTTAATGGGGGTCCTGCAGATGTAGTGTATCTCGATTTCGAGAAGGCGTTTGGTAAAGTGCCACAAGTAAGTTAATACCCAAGGTATGATCCCATGAGGTTGTTAGATTCTTTTTTCTTGAGTGTCTTATACACTTATTGCAACTGCAATATGCCAATTTTTGTGAACAGCCAAAATTTATTAAGCAAGTGCAAGTTTTGGAGGATTAATTAACACTTCGTAATGCTTGTGAAGCATGTCAAGAGAAGCTCTCTCAATAAGGGAACAGTTTTTCCTTTATACAAAATCTTAGATCATAGTCAGTAATGCCCATAAGACAACCCCCAGCCACACCCCCGCAGTCATATGCCACCCAAGACACAATACAATACAGACACAATACACAATACATCTCCAGAAACAATGTAATGTAAATCATCCCGTAATGGTAAGATCTGTTGTAAATCTTTTTTTTTAAACTACTGGATGTGGTCAGAATTTTAACTACACTGCTCCTACTGATTCTGAATAGCAGATGATGATGTAATTTTTTTTTACTCTGAATAGTAGGAGAGTAATCTTTTTTTGTACATTGTACCTGCAAGACACAAACATACCACCCTACTCCCGAGTGATATTCTTGAAGATCGGCAGAACAAATTAACCCCTTAACATCTTTAAAAGCTTGAACAGAGCAATGGCTGAGAAAACAGAGTTGTAATAAATGGGTCTTTTTCTGGTTGGCAAGATTAACCAGTGGGGTGTTACAGGGTTTGGTCCCCAAGGCCCCAACTATTTGCAATCTTTATTCATGTCTTGGATGCAGGATAGAAAGTACTATAGCCACATCTGCAGATGCCACTAAAATAGGTTGGAAAATAAGTTGAAATGAAAAGATATGAAATTTACAAATGGATAGTGAATGGATCAGAATCTTAAAGATGAAGTTTGCCATGAATAAGTGTAAGGCTATCGATTTTGGTCAGGAATAGAAAGACAACTTGTTATCTAAGTAGAGAACCTGCAGAATACTTTGATGCTAGAGGGATCTAGGTACCCTTGTGTATGAATCACAGAAAACTCGAACGTTTCCAGATATCACTGGTAATAAGGAAGGCAAATGAAATTTTGGCATTTATTGCTAAAGGAATCGAGCATAAAAATGGGGAAGTGTTGCTACACCCGCAAAAGCATTAGTGAGTCTGCACCTGCAGTATGGTATACATTTTGGTCCCCTTACTTGACAAGGGATGCAGTAGAGGTAGTTCAGAGGAGATTCACTAGATTGATTCCAGAAATGCGGAATTTGTCTTATGAAGAGGGATTGAACAGTTTAGACTAGTACTGTCTGGAGTTTAGGTGACTGTGAGGAGATCTAATTGAGGTATGTAAAGTGTTAAAGGGATCGACAAAGCCGACGTAGAGAGGATGTTTCTCATAGAACAATCTAGAATGAGAGGTCATAGTTTTAGGATAAGATTTAGTATATTTAGGATTAGATTTATTGTCACTTGTACAGGCATACATGAGTATAGCAAAAAGTGTATAAAGTTGCCATCTTGGGTACAAAGATGCTCAAGTATAAAATCTTAGGTAGAAGTTGGAAAAATAAAGAATTAAAGGTAAAAGTTCAACATTAGCCTCTTGAAAACAGGGAGTCCATTTTGGGCTTCCTTGAAGCTGGGAGTTTGAGTCCATATTGGCTCAATTCTCCTCCACCGATGTCGAGGAAAAAGAAACAAAAAGGGGAAAATTGAAAAGGATGGAGTGGACGAGCTATGCCTTAGGAGCCTACTCTGTTGCCATCTTGGAATGCAGTACAGGAAATATTTTAAACCGATGAGAACGAACCTCTCAAAGGATTGCGAACCTGTGGAATTCATTATCTCAGTGTGGTGGATGCAGGGATAATAAGTTTGAGGAGATAGACAGACAGATTTTTAATTCGTAATGGTTTAAAAGGTTGTGAAGAGCGGGCAGAAAAGTGGAGTTGAGGCAGAGATGAGATCAACAATGATATTAAATGGTGAGTAGGCTCCAGGGGCCCCTAGTTCTTGTGTTCTAAATACATTAGGCTTGGGAGGAAATGGAGGCTGTTCAGCCTAAAGGGACTGCTCAGATATACAATCATATCTGGTAATGCTCAACTTGATTTTGGTGCTTTCCCTCCATAATTCTTAATTCACTTGGTGGTTAGAAATCTGTCTAAACATTGAACCTTGACAGCTATTTGCAGTGGAGAATTTCATAGATTCAACACCCAATGAAAGCTTGAATCTTGGTGATTTCTGAATGAGGATTTGAAATTCTCTGTGCTGTAGCTTTCAGAAGTCTTTGACCATTTTAAATAATTTTCATCTCTCCTATTCTTCCTGTCAAAGTGGAATACCTCACATTTTCCCACATTATAAGCTACTTGGCAAATTTTTGCCATCCATTTAACCTATCTATAATTATCTGCATACTATGTCATCTTTGGCACTTGCTTCTTGTCTATTGTTGTCATCTGCAAACATTGCTAAATACATTCACTTCCCTATCCAAGCCATTAATATATGTAGTTTAATGCCAATATGACAATTGTGTTGGGATTTACAAGAATATGCTTGGAGAGTAAATAGAGTACTCAATATGTCTCTTATTTTTTTCCACTTAAGTAAATCAAATCCATTCCAATTAAGTATTATCATTAGTCTTATGTTTTTTTAAGTTGTGATCAGTGTTCTGCAGAGCTGTTAACTGACTTTAAAATCTGAAACACTATCCTCAACTTCATTAAAAATGCTAAATTAATATTGTCCAATTTTTGTGAAGAATTGTGTTTTGCATCTTGGCAGTTAAGTGACAATGGGGTAGTGGTAATATCTCTGGACTATAATCCAGAGTGTAAACTAATGGAAACATGGATTCAAATTCCACTACAACAGCAGAGTAATTTCTGGAGCAGAAAGCTGGTCATGGTGATTGTGACCTTGACAGCTTGCATCAATTATTATTTTTAAAAAAACTACCTGGTTCACTGAAGTCTGTTGTGAAGGAAATCTGCCACTCTTGCCTGATCTGGCCTACATGTGATTCTGATCAACAGAAATGACCGACTGGGCCATTGAAGGAGGCAGCAAGCTGCTGCGTTATAGGACAGTTTGATGGGCAAAAAATGCTGGCCTTGCCATTAATATCCACATCCCATGAAAGATTTTTTTCAAAACATTACTTTCAATACAAGCATAAATGCCAGAAATAAATTTGCTTGTTTTCTGTAAATCTGACATGTTATGGCAATTGTGGTTTGACACTGTGATTGTTGTTCCTAGGCCCTTTGATGAATCAACACCCTGCAGTCCCTGGTGAGCAAGGATATAGAATGGCTCCACCAGCACCATATTCACAGCAACAACCAGCAAAGAACTTTCCACAACCTGGTAGTGAACAGCATCTTGGTAATTTTCAGACCTTTGGGCAGACTGCCAGCAGACCTCTATTAAATGCTGTCCAATTACAGAAGGGTACTTCTGATGGACAAAGTGTACCTATGGTTGCATATCCAGGTTCTTATTCAAGAATGCCACTGCCTTCTCAAGGTTCATTTACACCTGCAACATCTAGCAGTGTTCTCCCTGGAGCCTCAGTACTTCCACAGCCCAGCTGGCAATATGGTCCTCTGCAACAGTCACATCCTGTCAGCCAGCTTCCAGGAGTGCAAGCAAACCATGTTATTTCAGCTGCAGGGACTGGTCAGGGACGATCACCTTCAGAGCCCTTGACCAATGCCTATGGAATTGTTGGTCCAAAGCCAGCTATGGGTAATCAATATGAAAGTACACTTGGAGGAACATTTGGTCAGAACTACACAAACCAAGGTAAGTCAGAATTTTTTCTTCTGTTTCCCTGATATTTCAATATTAAAAAAATGTGTTGGGTATTGATATTCTTATTGTAAGGGATAGGTTAGTTAAGTTGGCTGCACAGCTGGTTTGAATAGTGACAACAACGGCAAGGGTTCGATTCCTGAGATTATCATGAAGATCCTGCCTTCGCAAACTCGTCCTTGACTGAGGTGACCCTCAAGTTAAACTCAGTATGAGTTGTCTGTCTCTGTCTATTAAGAAAGCAGCTCTGTGGTCCTCTGGGAATATGGTGACTTGAGATAGAAAATGTCACTCGTGTTCATCTGCTTATTTGTAAAAAGTAAAAAAAAAAATCCATTGGTAGAAAGCAAAATTCCAGTTTTTCTCACTGGAGTGGTATTCATTACAGCAAATAGGAAAATGGTCCAGTTTTAAAGCAATGGTATGAATGAATTAGAAAATTCAAGAGCAGGAATAATAGCAGAACTGAGGTTAACCATCAGGAAAAGTTTAAACATGCTAGGATTCTTTGTACAAATTGGCTAAGAGGTAACTTGGTGATCTTCAGACACTATAAAGAGTTTGGTCGGGTAGGTGAAAAGATGATTCTATTCGTGGGAAAACCGAAATTTGAGGTTATATAAATCGCTCTATTTAGAGTGTGGTTGGCACGTGGAATTCACTATTGCAAGGAGTAGCTGTGGTGATCAGGATAAAATGCATTGACAGAAAACTAGATGAATGTAGAAGGGAGAAGGGATTAGAAGGATATTCTGATCAAGGCCTGGAAGAAGATTAAATGGAATATAAATATTTGCATTGACTATTGGCTTGATTAGCCTGTTTCACTTGTGTAAGTACTATGTAAATCTGAGCTTAAAAGTGCAGCCCTCCATGCCCCACAGCCGAGCAGCAAGGTTGGAATTTTGGTCTGACTGTTCTCCTGGATATTTTGTGTCGTGGCTTGTCATTGCCTCAGCTGGACTTTCATATAATGTATGAACATATGAATTAAGAACAGAATTAGGCCCTTTGGCCTTGGAGTTAAGTTTCCTGCTTTTGTATTGAACTATATGTTGAATTGATTTTGCCTTCCATTTGGAATATCTGATTTTTCTTTTTCCCCTAGCCCAATCCAGTTTTTGGCTTTGCTGAAGTATTTAGACCCTAGAGTTGGCCTGTCTTTCACTTGCTGATGGGCATGGTATAATTCTCCAGCAGATATATAGTTCTGTCTGTGTAGTACCTAAAGTTGTTTCCACCTGGAACTGAACTTACTGTAGTGGCAAGCTTAATATCTTGAACTCTGTGGACATTTTCAACAAAGATTTAATTCTGTATTTTCATGCTACTCCATTTTCCTCGTAACACATTTTGAAAGATTAGGCATGGCTTGCAAGTAGCCATGTTTGTAGGACAAATCGCAGACAATATAAGAAAATGAAGTGTTAGCAAATATAGACTAATTTAACCTAATTTCTTTGACTTTAATTTCAAGTAACAAAGTATTAGCTCTTTAAGAGAGTGCAGAACCATTTAAATTCTTTTACTAAAAGAAAGTGTTAACCACCACAAAGGTTGAAACGAGATCTGGCTATACAAACTGATTTTTTA
>NW_025211938.1:0-25000 GCF_004010195.1 Chiloscyllium plagiosum
GACCCACATCAATCTGGTCTGCCGTCTGGGTAACTAGGGATGGGCAATAAATGTTGGTCTAGCCAGTGACACAAACATTCCAATAACTGATTAAAAAAATCTAAGGAATTGTAAATGGTGTTGAATGTTGTGTAATCATTGGTGAGTGTTGGTGATTATCTCACTTCTGACCTTGAGATGCAGGGTGGGTCACTGTTGAAGCGGCTGAAGAGGAACTTATGGATCTTGTGGTGCAGTGGCATTTTCCTCATTCCTGGGTCAGGAAGCCTGGATTCAAGTCCCACCTATTCCAAAGATGTGTACTGACATCTCTGAGCAGGTTGATTACAAAATATCTACCCTGTGGAACTTGTACAGCGATGTCTTGGAGCTGAGATGACTGACCTCCAATAACCACAACCATCTCTCTGGGTGTTTGGTATGACTCCAATCTGTGGTGTGACTTCCCCTGACTCCAGTTTTGCTAGGGTTCCTTTGTTCAAATGCTGTCTTGATGTGTTGGCAATCACCCTCTCTTGGCTTCCTCATTACCAGATTCTAACCACCTGACGCCTGGAGGAAGAACGCCTCATCTTCTGCCTTGGGACCCTCCAACCACACGGGATCAATGTTGATTTCCCCAGTTTCCTTATCTCCCCTCTGCCCACCTTATCCCAGATCCAACCCTCCAAATTGGGACCGCCTTCTTGAACTCTCCGTCTTCCTTCCCACCTATGCGCTCTATTCTCCCCCACCTATTACCATCAACCTCCACCTCCATTTACCTATTGCATTCCCAGGCCCACTCTCCTCCCATTTATCTCTCAGTCCACTTGGCCTTCCCCCACTTTCCTGATGAAGAGCTTATGCTTGAAACCTCGATTCTTCTGCTCCTCAGATGCTGCCTCTCTGGCTGTGCTTTTCCAGCGCTACCCTTTTTGACTCTGGGCAGGTTGCTGTTGAGTATGTTCCAGTTGGTAGCACTGTCAATGACACCTCTCATCACTTCCTACATAATCGAGAGTAGACTGACAGGCAGTGATTATCCGGGCTGGATTTGTCCTGGTTTTTGTGTACAGTACATACCTGGGCAATTTTCCAGATTGTCGGGTGGATGCCAGTGTTGTTGCTGTACTGGAACAGCTTGGCTAGGGGAGCATGTTCTGAAACACACACCCTTCAGTGTTATTGCCAGAACATTGTCAGGGCCCACCTTTCAGTATCCAGTACCTTCAGTTGGGTCATGTGGAGTGAATTGAGTGAATCAAGTTGGTTGAAGATGAGCATCTTGGGACCTTGGGAGGAGCCGAGATGGATCATCTGAAGATTGGTAACATAGAATATAGAACAGTACAACACAGGAACAGACCCTTCGGCCCGCCATGTCTGTGCTGACTATGATGCCATTCTATACTAGTCCCAGCTGCCTGCACGTTGTCCATATCTGTCAATCCACTGCCTGTTCATGGGTCTGTATAAGTGGCTCTTAAATGTTGCTATTATACCTGTTTCTACTGTCTCCCCTGTCAGCACATTTCAGGCACCTACCACCCTCAGTGTAAAACAAACTTGCCACACACATCTCCCTATACTTTCCCCCCCTCACCTTAAACCAATACCCCAAGAATTTTATGTTTCTATCCTGGGAAAAAGACTCTGACTCTCCACTCTCTCCATGCTTCTCATAATGTTATGTATGTCTATCAGGTCATCCCACAGCTTCAACAATCTAGCGAAAACATTCCAAGTTTGTCCAACCTCTCCTTAACAAATATTTTATATGTCGAATACAATCTTTCTGCTTGTAAACTCTGTGCTCAAATGCCTTTATTAGTTAAGGCTGAGCTAACCTTCCTAATTCCTTGCCTTTCAGGTGTTAAACAGGAACTCCGTCTGCCCTCCTATATTAATTTTCCTGTTTTGAAGGGAAACACTTTGTGGTCCTCTCTCCACTATTTATCCCCACCTTAACAACTTGAAAGATTTTGCAAGATATTATTTACTCGCTGGCATGTTTTCAAAATTGCTTTTCCTACGTTATGGAAGTGGCTACACATTAAAAATATTTCATTGGCTGTAAAATTATTGGGGATGTCCTGAGGTTGCACAGGGTGCTATATAAATGCAAGATCTTTTATTTCTGTTCCCTCCTTGAAAGATTCCTCGCTCATGACAACACCTCATATCATTATATAGACATGGATTGAAATAGTCAAACAATTCTGTTTATAAAGAAGTTCATCACCTCACATAGAAACCTAACTCTCACCATGGCTAGAGGTTCCTCTTTGTACATAACCCAAGTTTGTTTAGTTTACATTCAGTTTACTGATGGTACCCAACCTGTTGAGTTGTTCCAGACGTACAATGAATGGAAATCAACAAACAGATTTTCTAACAATTTGTTTGTGACATCGCCAACATCTATCGCCCCTCTGTAATTACCTTGGAATGGTTTGCGGGGACCATTTCAGAGGATAGTAAAGAGCCAACAACACATAGGCCAGACCATGTAAGGATGACAGAATTTCTTTCTCTAAGAGAACTAGGTGGGCTTCTACTGCAAACAACTGTGACTATAGTGTCACCTTCAGGCTGGATTTTTATTGAATTAAAATTTCAACCACCTGCCACTGTGGGATTTGAACCAATGTTCCCCCTAGAATGCTAGCCGAGAGTCTCTGCAATGCTAGCTCAATGACATCTAGGCCACTACCTCCCCAGTTGTACTTCATCTAGAGATGGAATCACATGACCTTCTGGCATTGCCTCCTGTCCCCCCATTGGCCGTCCGATGTGCCCTCCCTCACAATGCCCCACTCCCCTCTCCCAGTTCCTGAGCACTGCAGGAGTTAAAGCATTTCTCTCTCAATTTTGGCCAGCAGTCATGTCCTGAAGATTAATCATTAACTTGTAGAGACTTCATGACAAACTTGGAAGGTTAACAACGCTACAACCCAGGGAAACATCAAGGAAGGCCATCTACTACTTCCTTGTTTATATATTAAAGTTTAAATTCATTTTTCTTTCATGTAGGCTCATCATGCTCAGGAACCTGCAATTTGGGAATGCGTTTCAATTTCCCTTGCACTTCCATTTTTAAATATATACTTAAGGGAACTGATCTAGATAAGAAGGAAGTTTATGATAAGACTCAGAATGACAATAAAAAGACCAGGAAAATGAATGCTTGCTGCTACACTTGGTTGCAGGATAACCACCAGTGATGCACAATTGGATAATACAGACATTTGAAAATCTGAGGGCATGGTTGAACGTGTTGAGATGTGGGTTTTTCAGTCACTTGTGGGATGTGGGTCAGCATTTATTGCCCATTTCTAGCTGCTCTTGGGAAGGTGATGCCTTCTCGAACTGTTGTACGTGCTGTTGGTAGACCCACAATGCTCTTGGGGGGGGGGGGGATTCCAGGGTTTTGACCCAGTGACACTGAAGGAACGGTGATATATTTCCAAGTCAGAATGGTGAGTGACTTGGAGGGGAACTTACAGAGAGTGGTGTTCCATGTATCTGTTCTCTTGTCCTTCTAATTGGAAGTGATCATGGGTTTGGAAGGTGCTGTCTGAGGAACTTTGGTGAATTTCTGCAGTGCATCTTGTAAATAGTACACACTGAGCGTCGGTGGTGGTGAAGTGTGTGTGTGTGGTGTCAATCAAGTGGGCTGCTTTGTCAAACTTCTTGAGTGTTATTTGAGCTGCACCCATCCAGGGCAAGTGGGGAGTATTCCATCACCCTCCTGGCTTGTACCTTATAGATGGTGGGCAGGCTTTGGGGAGTCAGGAGGTGAGTTACTAACTGCAGGATTACTAGGATCTGGCTGGCTTTTGTAGACACTGTGTTCAGTAGCTGGTAACCCCAGGATGCCGAAGATGGGGGTTCAGTGATGGTAAAACATTGAATGTGGAGGGGAAGTGGTTGCACTCTATCTTGTTGGAGATAGTCATTGACTGGTACTTGAGTGGTGTGAATGTTACTTGCTATTGATCAACTCAAACCAAGATATTTTCCAGGTCTTGCTGCATTTGGACATGGACTGCTTCAGTCTGTGAGGAGTCACAAATGGCTGTGAAGACTGTGCACTTTCTACCTTAAGATGGAAGGATGGTGCATCTGATTGTCTGGTCACTATCGATTGCTGTTTGTGGGTGCAACTTACTCTTGCATTACGATAATGACTGCATTTCAAAAGTGGGGTTGGCTAGATGACTAAAGCATGATGTGAGCAAAGTCAATGACATAAGTTCAATCCTTGTACTGACTGTGGTAGCTCATGGAGGACCTGCCTTCCCTCACACTTGTGGAGAGATGCACCTCCTACTCGAAAATACTGATTGTTTGATGAAGAGGAAATGGTTGCACTCTGCCTTGATGGAGACAGTCACTGACTGGTACTTGCATGGTGGAATGGTATCATGTTCCTATTGTGGTCTATGAGAAAGTGAGAACTGCAGATGCTGGAGAGTCAGAGCTGAGAAGTGTGGTGCTGGATAAAGCACAGCCAGTCAGGCAGCATCCAAGGAGCAGCAAGATCGACCTTTTGGGCATAAACCCTTCATCACTATTTACTTTAGCCTACACTTTAAAAGTGCTTTATTTATTGCGAAGTACTTTGAGATGTCAGAACAATTCAAATGAAATCACATTTGCATAAACCCCTGGAGCACCTTTGCCCTCCCTTTTAATAATACACTCTGCCTGTGAAACTGTGTTTTGGATGGATCGTTTGTACTCTACAAAAATTGTTGCCTCAAACTAATTCAAAAATAATTGGGAAATTAGTGAGCAACAAATACATTCCATTGTGGTGTTATAACCACAAGCTCTATTCAGTTTGAACGTGCCCTGCATCTGCTTTTGTGGAGGGCCTGTGTAAACGTGTGTAGTTGTGTTTTGTGTTGATTCTGCACTCAGCTACAAAATCACTCATCATGTCATCATGGTGTGATGCAATTTTATTCTGTTTGGACTATTTTCACAATCCTTATTATTTTTCTTTACAAACATTTCCTGATTTCCATCTCTCACATCCTGCAGTAACAATATTTCTTTGGTTATCATAACTGGCTCAGAAAGATGGTATGTTGCAAAATGATCACCGGGTTATGAGGCAGCATATAGAGACCGAGTTAACACACCAGTTGTGTGCTTTTCCTTTCTGCTTTTGTGAGATGTGGGAGTTTGGTAAAAGTGGTTTGCTGAACCATTTCTGAGGGGAGTTAAGACTTGGTAAGGCCAGACTTGGTAAGGACGGCAGATTTCCTTCCCTCAAGGACATCAGTGAACCAGGTGATTTTTTAAATGATAATTGACCATAGTTTAAGGTCACCATCATTGAGACTAGCTTTATATTCTGGATTTAATCATTGCATTTGAATTTCACCAGCTGCTGTGGTGAGATTCCAAACCTTGTACCTACAGCATTAACCTGAGCCTCTGGATTGCTAGTCCAGTGATGCCACCATTACTATCTCTCCATAAAAATTATCGGCTGGGTTATAAAGTAATCATTTAAAAATTTGATGCTGGGTTGGCAAAAATGACAAGTTTATTGTCTGTCTGGGTTTTCCGCAGGCACCGATATTTGGCCTTCCTTTTCGCACCACAGGAGTCTATGAGGTGATGGAATTCCCTTCCGAGTTTATACTTGGATATTCCATAGCATTAACCCAAGGACAATGGAGTAAGGATGAGTGAAAATATCTCCCCAGTCAGGGTGGGCTGGAGTTTGGAGGGGGACCATGGAAGTGATTGTCGTCTTATGACGTTGCTGCTCTTGACCTTCTCTGTGTTGGAAATGTCCAGGCTGGAACCTGTTGCAGTTATACAGACTGAGTTACATCTTTCTAACTGAGTTACTAGGCTGTCTGAGGTCTAATACTGCTATCCTATCATTGTTCTTTGAACCGCTGCCCTTCCTTTCCCCTTGCTTTTCCATTTCCTCTTCTCTTTGTTCTCTCCCTCCTCACTTACTCTGCTCTCTCTCTCTCTCTTTCTCACTCTGTAGCACCCCTGAAACCGTTCGATCTCCTTGTATCTCTCTATTGGAAGGCTGGTTAGCTTAGATGACTGGTTTGTGATCCAGGGTAACACCAACAGCACAGGTTCCATTCCCACAGCAACTATAATAACCATGAAGGACTGTCCATCTCCCCTCACCTAAGATGTGGTGACCCTCAGGCTAAACCACCACCAGTTGGCTCTCTCTAATGAGAGAGTAGCTCTGTAGTCACCTGATGCAAAGTTGGGTAGAGTAATTATAGATTGGGAGGCAGGAAGTAAGAATTTGGTGTTTGTAAAATTTTAAAGTGGTAAGGGGGAAAAGCATTGCATGGTCTTTTTAAAAGATGGTGTTTTTTTTCTGTGCATAGAGATTTAAAATCTAATTACATAAAGAGCCCAAACTGAAATATTTGTATTGAAAGGCTGTACAATTAGCAGGCCAAGTAGCAGTTTTCACCAAGACAACAGGCTTTTGAATTTAGCTAATCAATTTGAACCAGGCACTTAGATACCAAAAACTTATTAAATTTAAATCTGATGGTTTTGACAATATAGGACCAATCCTACCATAAGAAATATTGATGTGCCATCAAGGGTATAAAAGAGCAAGCTGCCACCTGCCAAAGCTAACAGCCCTCAGCTCTCAAGAGATAACCACTGGCTCTCATAGCCTTGTCTATGTCTTAGAGAAAGGACCATCTAAATAATAACAGTACCAACAACAGAGAAAGTATTCCTCACAGAAGAATCGGTGGAGGAGGCACAGATCATTCTGGAAGACACGTTACCTAGCTGTAATTTTGAGAGACGAAACTCTATTTTTGTTATAAGTGGAAGTTGTATTCATTGGAACAGCTTACCATTAGGAATTTGTTTTATTCAGAAATAGTTAGTAGTTAGATGGGAATTATTATGAGTTTAGTTAATTTATTCACTGTTAGAATTAGATAAATAAATTGTTACTTGTTGATTTTGAAGTGAGTGTCGGACTTATTTTATTTAACCACTAGAAGCTGCTGAAAAGCAGGTTTCACCACTTTTCACACCCTTTTCACGGATTATAGGGTGATGTGCTCCTCTCTGGGGTGTTTTGTTTCTAGTTCTCAGAGGAGGGGTCAACCTCTGCTTTATAACATCACCTGTACCTCAATATCTGGGAATCCATAATCTATAAACTGATGTCAGCGATGCAGCCTTTGGTATTTTCTGGGTATAAATAATTTATTATGAGAAAATTACACATTTCTGCTAATTTTCACACATTCCTCCCCCCAATCAGAATTCACAACAGGATGTACAAGATTCGATCAACACACGACCTGGGACCCCTGCCCTAGGGAGTGTATCTGCAATGAGAGGCAGAGGGGTTCTTTGTGAATGTGCCAATAATTATAAAAGACCTAAGCAGAGAAAGGATTGGAAATGACAAGCCCATCAGCCCGAACTTGTACATTTGATCTGTGCTGGCCTCTGCAGAATATAATCTCCCCTATAATCTCCCCAGTGTTCCAGCTGTCTGTGTCATTCACGATTTAGTCCCTCCTCTGAAAGTCATTCCTCTTTTATTTTACCATCTGCTCTGCTCCTTCACCGCTGCCTTGAATGATAATTGATTGATTGTTTATTTTTAACGTGTACTGTCGCTTGGCCACAAATAACTTATTGTGCATCTGGGATCGATAATCCTTGCTTATGGAGTAAAGAAGGAACTAAACTTGCATTTATATAGCACCTTTCAGTTCCTTTTGAACAACTTCTGGAAATCTGGCCAAAGGTGAATGAATATTTCCGACTCTCTCCCTCGGGAACTGGGAGTGGGTCAGTATTTTATGATCAGATTATTTAGTTTTGTTGGGGGAGGGTTACAATGTGGTGCCCATTTTATGCCAGAGATCAATGAGCAGATGGTGTACCACCTGTATTCCCAGGAGGCATGAGGAGGTCCTGTAGCTGAGTGGGTAGTGTCCCTCCTTCTGTTCAGAGGCTTTGGGTTTGAAGGTCAATGAAGGTGTGTTTATAACATGACCAAACAGGTTGAGCACCAACCTGTGAATGCTCCTAGCACACACTAATGGCAAAAATAGCAGAGATTCCTGGCCAGCCATATAGTGGAACTGACATAGGAACCTCAACCATCACTATTCATGGCTCCAGCCTATGACACACCTGTAAAGGGACATGTAGTCATAGAAACACAAAACAGTAACAGGAGTAGGCCATTCAGCCCTTCGGGCCTGCTCCACCATTCAATATGATCGTGGCTGATCATCCAGTTCAATGCCCCATTCTTACTTTCCCCCCATATCTTTTGATCTTTTAGCCCTAAGAACTATATCTACTTAACATCTGACCTCAAGCACTTTCTGTGGCAAAGAATTTCCCAGGCTCCCCACTCTCTGGGTGAAGACATTTCTCCTCATCTCAGGCTGAAATGGCCTACCTTAGACTGTGATACCCTGGTTCTGGATTCCCTGCTTATCAGGAATGTCCTTCCTGCATTTACCCTGTCTAATCCTGCTGGAATGTTGTAGGTTTCTGTGAGATCACCCCTCTCCCTACCCCCATTCTTCTGAACTCCAGTGAATATAGTCCTGACTGACCCAGTCTCCCTTTATACATCAGTCTGCCATGGAGGGTTCAGCCTGGTAAACCCTCGCTGCACTCCCTCCATTGCCTTCCTCAGATAAGAAGACCAATACTACACACCACACAGTGATTTGGATTTCCCAAATAAACTGCATGATACATAAAAATTATTATTCATACTTCACCCAGTTTTGTGCCTGGAACACAGGATGCCTGTAATTGAGAATCTCTCAAACATCACCTCCTGATTTTTTTTTTTAACACCACTGTTGACCCCATTCTGTGCAAGAAGAAACTCAACCCCAACACGTTCTGGAAGTGCAGGAACAAATTACTGCAGATAGAACATAGAACATTACAGCGCAGTACAGGCCCTTCGGCCCTCGATGTTGCGCTGCCCTGTCGCACCAATCTGAAGCCCATCTAACCTACACTATTCCATGTACATCCATATGCTTGTCCAATGACGACTTAAATGTACTTAAAGTTGGCGAATCTACTACCATTGCATACAAAGCATTCCATACCCTTACTACTCTCTGAGCAAAGAAACCACCTCTGACATCTGTCCTATATCTATCACCCCTCACTTTAAAGGTATGCCCCCTCGTGCTCGCCATCACCATTCTTGGAAAAAGGCTCTCCCTGTCCACCCTATCTAACCCTCTAATTATCTTATATGTCTCTATTAAGTGTGGTGCTGGAAAAACACAGCAGGCCAGGCAGAATCCGAGCAGCAGGAGAATTGACGTTTCGGGCATAAGCACTTCTTCAGGCTTATGCCCGAAACGTCGATTCTCCTGCTCCTTGGATGCTGCCTGGCCTGCTGTGTTTTTCCAGCATCACACTTTTCAACCCTGGTCTCCAGCATCTGCAGTCCTCACTTTCTCCTATGTCTCTATTAAGTCACCTCTCAACCTTCTCCTCTCTATCGAAAACAACCTCAAGTCCCTCAGCCTTTCCTCGTAACACCTTCCCTCCACACCAGGCAGATGTTGGAATCTGAACTGAAAACAAAAAGTGTTGGAGATCATAGTGGGTCAGGCAGCATCCGTGGAGAGAGAGCAAGCTAACGTTTCAAGTCTAGATGTCTCTTCACCAGAGTTGGAAGTGATTTCATTCACAAGATGTGTAGAGTCATAGAATGATACTGCACAATGGTGGCCATTCAGACCATTCTAACTGGGCTGGCTCTCTGAATCCCACTCCCCCTTGCTGTTTTCCTGTCTGCAATTTCTTTCTCCTTCAAGTAATTGCCCATTTCTTTTATTTTAGAAGTTGGTATTGAACCTGCCCGCACTGGCCCTTTCAGGCAGCGCATCTAGTCCCCAGGATGTTGGCTGTTCAGCCCATCCATGTCCACCCATCCAACAAATAGATCCTTAATCGATTTCAAAGTGATTCAGTGGTTCCCTACGTCCTGCCTCTGGACTCAGGGTAGCAAGTGTTTTTGTTATAGCAGTCTGACTCAAAGGGAGCCTTCAGGACTGACACGTTGGCATGGAAACCAATGTGGGCAGGGTAGAAAGCCTAAATATAGCTCTGTACAGAATCTTGTTTTGCAGAATGTGCTGACGTCAAACAAGGAGGGTTCAGGGCGGGGGTGGGTTGGAATAAATTAAACCTGAGGAAACTGTCTTTCGCTTCCTATATCTCTCGATCCTATTAACACTCTCTTTAATCATCTTAAACCTCTCCATCAGATTACTCCTTAATCTTCTGCACTCGAGGGGGTACCTGCTTAGTTTGTGCATTGTCATATAGCTTTTTATCACCAGTGACCAACATTCTCTCGAAGCCCAATATCTGCTTCCTGCAATACTGTACCCAGAACTGAGCACAGTTAGTCCTCCTGAGATTGAAAGTAGAGTTTTCACAATTGTATCTTTACTTCCTCTGTCATATATTGCAACTCTCATGACCTATCAATTAATATTCCATGAGTCTCTTTCAATTTTCTTTTAAAATCATAAGCTACAGGAGCAGAAGTAGGCCATTCAGCCCATCAAGTCTGCTCCATAATTGGTGGCTGATCTGATAATCCCCAACTCCATTCTCCTGTCTTTTCCCAATCAATCTTGATTTAAAAAATCTGTCTCTCTCAGCCTTGAATATACTTAATGACCCAGCCTCGACAGCCCTCTGTGGTAAAGAATTCCACAGACTCACTACTCCCGACAGAAGAAATTCCCCCTCACCTTAACTGGATGACTCCTTACTCTGAGATGGTGCCGTCTGGTTCTGGACTCTCCCATAAGGGGGAACAAGCTTTGTGCATCTACCCTGTCAAGTCCCCTAAGAATCCTATGTGTTTCAATTAAGTCACCTTTCATTCTTCTACATTCTAACGAGTTCAGCCCCAAACTACTCAACATCTCCTCAAAAGGGGCTTCTCTATTCCTGGGATCAGTGCAGTGAACCTTTCCTGGACTGCCTCCAAAGCTGCATATCCTATCTGAGATAAAGGGCCCAAAACTGTACACAGTATTCCAGCTGGGGTCTGTATAATTTTAGTAAAAACCCTCTATTTTTATACTCCATCTGCTTTTGCATTGTCAAACATTTTACCTGTTGAAAATGGTTAGTTATTCTCACTCACAGAGCCCTGAATCTGGCAAATATTACTGAGCAATTTTTTGTTGTCAGTTACAAAGGAGGTGTTTAAACTCTCTCTAAAATGTGTCAGCTTTCCTGTGCACTCCAGTCCACTAGCGATACCTCCCTGCTGTGTCTACAGGCACAGTCAAGCCTTCTCTCAACCATTGCCAGCTACTTGAGTCAGTCGGAAATTGGAGACTTCAGCTAGCTTCATTTCAGAGGGTCTCACTGTCAACGGCAATGTGCATTGCGAGAGCACCTCTTTCAGCATCACGTGGTGCCTGGCATGAATGTTACCAGATTACAGTCAGCCAAGAAATGTGAAAGTTAGTGGGCAAAGGTTCAAGCAAGAAAGGTTGATGCAGCAAAAAGAAGTAGGAAACTTCTCAAGAGGTTGGAATTGATGGAAGTTGGGGACTGAAGGGTTTCAAAACTGGTCTCTTTCAAAGAAACGGAGGAACTAAATGTTTACCCACATAGAGTCATAGAGATGTACAGCACGGAAACTCGGTCCAACTTATCCATGTCGACTATATATCCTAAACTAATCTAGTCCCATTTGTCAGCACTTGGCCCATATCTCTCCAAACCCTTCCTATTCATATACCCATCCAGATGCCTTTTAAATGTTGCAATTGTACCAGCCTCCACCACTTTCTCTGGCAGCTCATTCCATACACGTACTACCCTCTGCGTAAAAACATTGCCCCTTAGGTCCCTTTTAAAACTTTCTCCTCTCACCCTAAACCTATTTCCTCTAGTACTGGACTCCCCTGCCCCAGAGAGCAAGGCCAATATGGAAAAGTTCTCTATGTAGGAGTGGAGTTCTGTTCGGGGGAGGGGGTGGCTTTGATTTCTACATGAGGTAGTCTGTGAGAAAAGCAGCTCTTGTCCAAAGTGTGTCACTACCGTCAATGCTCTGCCTGAAAAGGCAATAGACACAGATTCAGTGATGGGTCAAAAAGCGTGGTGCTGGAAAAGCACAGCTGCTCAGACAGCATCCAAGGAGCAGGAGAATCAACTATAAGCTCTTTATCAGGAATGTGGACAGGACCTAAGGGGGCTGACAGATAAATAGGAGGGGGGTGTGGCTGGGAGGAAGGTAACTGGGAATGCGATAGGTAGATGAAGGTGTGGCAGAAGGTGATATGTCGGAGAGGAGGATGGAGCAGATGGATGGGAAGGAAGATGGACAGATAAGACAGTTCAAGCGGGCAGTGCTGAGTTGGAGGGTTGGATCTGGGATAGGGTTGAGGGAGGGGAGATGAGGAAACTGGTGAAATCGACATTGATCCCATGTGGTTGGAGGGTCCCAAAGTGGAAGATGAGGCGTTCTTCATCCAGGCATTGGGTGGCTAGGATTTGATGGTGGAGGAGGCCCAAGACTTGCAAATCCTTGGCGGAGTGGGAGAAGGAGTTGAAGTATTTGGCCACAGGGCAGTGGGGTTGTTTAGTGCATGGGTCCTGGAGATGTTCTCTGAAACGCTCTGCAAGTTGGTGTCCTGTCTTCCCAGATTCAATAATGATGATTCCAAAACAAAATTGGATAAATACTTGGAAGGAAGTGAAGAGGTGAAGAGCAGAGAGTGGGATTAAGCTCTCTCAAAGAGTTAGCTCATGCACAATGGGCCAATTTGATTTGATTTATTATTGTCACATGTACCTAGATACAGTGAAAAGTTTTGTTCAGCATGCAGTACAGACAGATCATACTATCCAAAGTGCATTAGGGTACGAGAACAGAGCAAGGAAGACAATGTTCTGGCTGCAAAGAAGGTACACAGTGAGATCAACATTAAATTTGATTGGACAGGCATATGGACAAGACTGGAACAGTGTAGGTTAGATGGGCTTCAGATTGGTTTCACAGGTCGGAACAATATCAAGGGCCTGTACTGCACTGCTCTATATTCTATGAAAGTTAAGAGGCTCGTTCAGAAGTCTCAAAACAGTGGGTAAGAAGGTGTTTGTGAATCTGTTGGTATGTATGTTTGTATCTTCTGTCTAACAGAAGAGGTTACAACTGGAGTGGTAGGGGCCGATGATTATGTTGGCTGCCAATCTTCAGTGCTATAAGGTTCTGTGAAATGGCAAACACCATGTTGACAGTGTCGTGACTGGTTTAAATTTGGGCTTGTTTCATTTCCAGCCAACATAAATTCGATACAGCCCATAAAACCTGCTTCACTAAATCAAAGAATCAGATAGTACAGAAGAAGCCCTTCATCCATCAAGTCGACACTACCAAAACTACATTAAATCTGCACTGGACCCAATTTCCAGCACATAGCCTTGAATGTTGTGACACTTCAGGTGGAGACAGTGAGGACTGCAGATGCTGGAAAGTCAGAGTCGATAAAACGTGGAGCTGGAAAAAGCGCAGCAGATCAAGCAGCATCAGAGGAGCAGGACCCCTGAGGGTCATGCCCGAAATGTTGACTCTCCTGCTCCTCTGACGCTGCTTAACCTGTTGTGCTTTTTCCAGCTCCACATTTTATTGAATGTGACACTTAGGTGCTCATCCAGGCATTTTTTAAAGGTTGTGAAGTCCTCTGCGTGGTGGCTCAGTGATTAGCACTGCTGCCTCAAAGCACCATGGGTCCCAGGTTCGATTCCACCCTCAGGCGACTGTCTGTGTGGAGTTTGCATGTTCTCCCAGTGTCTGCGTGGGTTTCCTCCCACAGTTCAAAGATGTGTGGGTTAGGTGGATTGGCCATGCTCAATTGCCCGTCGTGTACAGAGATGTGTAGGCTAGATGGATTAGCCATGGGGACTGCAGCATTACAGAAATAGGGTGGATTTGGATGAGATGCTCTCTGAAGGGTCGGTGTGGACTTGATGGACCGAATGGACTGCTTCCACACTATACGGATTCTATGATTCTCTGGTTGGGTGTGCTTCTCTCCACAGCGTTGTTCAACAGAACACCAGCGACTATCCAACCCTGCATTTGCAGTTTGATGGCAATGCAGTGAGCTTCTGCATGCCATCATAAGGCCCACCATTGTACTGGCAGCCAATTCTCGACTCCTGGAGATCAGTCCCCACTCCAATTTTCCTTGCTCCCTCCCCAGCCAATTGCTAGCTCTTCTCCAAAGGATGGGGATAATCTAACAACAACTTGTATTTCTGTATCACCTCTATCATGATGAAACAGGTGCCTTATAAAACAAAGCAAGACACCGGGCCACAGATGGAAATATTAGGTCAGATGGTTTGGAAAGATGGAGAGGGAATTTCATCAATCTGCCCTGTTACCATCTGACCATATATAACCAAATAGACCATAAACAATTTCACCAGGGAGTATGACTTGGATACAGTGAGTGTTTACAATGAACACGGACTGAATGAGAGATTGTTTTTGGAATCATCTCCACAGATTTTCCTTATTCCAGTTTGTCCCCTTCTGATTAAACTCTCCTTTGTTTTCTGTTCGCTGTTGGAAATGGGAGGAGGCCATTCAGCCCCTTGAGTTTATTTTATCATTTAATTAGATCACTCCGGACCTCCGCACTTGCCTTATCAAACTCTGTAAACTTATCTGCTAGAAGTCGTCACATTTTGTTGACACCCCACTGAATGTAACAATACATTTTACACCTGCAAACCCCTACGCAAACCCCTCCCCGGCTTCCTGTGCTTTCCTCTGCACATCCGCCAACTGATGAAAAGCCACAAACTGGTTGAAACCGTCCATGCTGCTCTCATGTGCCCACTGCACAATGAATCATCCAACCCACCCACTGCCCACCCTAACATCTCAGTCCCCCGTAGGGAGCACCATTCCTGAGTAAGATGCACCAGCCAACTTCCTCCGGATCAACTGGGCGAAAGGGAGCACTGCAGATGCTGTGGATCACAGTCAGAACAATGTAGTGCTGGAGAAACACAGCTGGTCAGACAGCATCCGAGGAGCAGGAGAGTCGATGTTTCGGGCATAAGGTCTTCATTCCTGATGAAGAGTTTATGCTTGAAATGCTGACTCTCCTGCTCCTCAGATGCTGCCTGACCTGCCATGCTTTTCCAGCACCACACTTCCAGACTCCATAGGATCAATACAGGACACCAGAACTAGGGGCATACCCTGAAAGTAAGGGGGAGAAGATTTAGGACTGAATTGGTGGCATGGTGGCTCAGTGGTTAGCACTGCTGCCTCACAGTGCCTGGGGCCTGGGTTCAATTCCCGCCTCGGGCAACTGTCTGTGTGGAGTTTGCACATTCTCCCCGTGTCTGTGTGGGTTTCCTCTGCGTGCTCTGGTTTCCTCCCACAGTCCAAAGATGTGCAGCTTAGGTGAATTGGCCGTGCTAAATTGCCCGAAGTGTTAGGTGAAGGGGTAAATGTAGGGGAATGGGCCTGGGTGGGTTGCTCTTTGGAGGGTCGGTGTGGACTTGTTGGGCCAAAGGGCCTGTTTCCACATTATAAGTAATCTAACCTTGAAGAGAAATTTCTTCACCCAGAGGGTTGTCAAACTGTGGAATTCCCTGCTCAGTGAAGCAGTTGAGGCTACCTTGCTGTTTTTAAGGCAAAGTTAGATAGATTTTTGGACAGTATAGGAATTAAGTGTTACGGTGAGAGGGTGGGTAAGTGGAGCTGAGTCCACGGAAAGATCAGCCATGATCTTATTGAGTGGTGGAGCAGGCTCGAGGGGCCAGATGGCCTACTCCTGCTCCTCTTCCTTATGTTTCTTATGACACAGAATGACAAGTCCCATTTATCAAATGGCAGTACTGATGATTCTTTCCAGATAGAGAGGTCCTTGCAAAAAAGCTTCAGGTAAGACCTTTGGTCATCTGACCTAACAGTTCCATCTGTGGCTCAGGGTCTCACTTTCTTTTATAAATCATCTGCGATAGGCCTTCCATCATGATAGAAGTGATACAGAAATACAAGTTGTTAGATTGTCCCCATCCTTTGGAGAAGAGTTTGCAGTTGGCTGGGAAGGGAGCAAATAAATTGGAGTGGGAGCTGATATCCAGGAGTCTGTTGTCTCGAGAATTGGATGCCAGTACTATGGTGGAAAGGCAATCTCTACCACTGGCACTTTAGTACAAATCCCTGATGCACTTGTAGGTATTCTCAAATCTATGCAGCAGTGTTATTTGGAGCAGGTGGAACTTCATTCTAGGCCTCCTGATCCAGACGTAGGGATAATACCATTACACCCCAACAGTGCTAGTAGTCTACAAATCTGAGGTACCATTCCTGGTTCTTTTTAACCAACCGTTCAGACACGTCTTTGGAGCAGGTAGGACTTGAACACCAAGCTTTCTGGCCCAGAGGTAGGGACATTACCACCTACCATGAGAGCCTGCACTTGTAGAGAGCGTCAAACTATGCTGCACGTGACTGAGCAGTGTTGTCTCCACAGACTATGGAATGGACGAATTACCTTAGATTCAGAGAATGAGGAGGCAGTTGCTTGACTCCAGGGACACGCACTGGAGTTTAATGATAACTGATCTGCATCTGCCTATCATTTGTATCCCTTTGATACCATTCACCAACAAACATTTATTGGTTTCAATCTTTTAAAACATGGTCAGTTGATTTTCCACCTGCATCTGTCCACAGTTACTGTGTTGTGTGTGGGTCTGGATGTGATTTACAGATTTTGCATTCCCTTTTAAGTGCAGAAAGTGGTACTAATTGCGCAACTGACTGGCCTAATTCTAATTTTCAGATGATTCCCCTGGGATATGGGAGGGGGGGGTGACCATGACCCATTTATTCTTCTTTATTAATCAGCTCCACTTGATTGGGGTAATCACGGACCGTGTTAGTGAGAATGATTTCATGATCTCTTTTTGGACAGAGAGAATCCTGTATTAAATTTAGTGAGTGAATCATTAACACGTTTAGTTGCCGTGACCCAGTGTGACAGTGGTTCGGAGGAAGATTCAGTATGACCCACTGCACCTCCCTGTCCCATGCTTCACTTTGAAGAAATGAGCAGAGAATTTAGGCCACCTGTCTCACTGCGCAGTACTGAGGGAGTGTGGCACTGTCAGGAGAGCCCAAATCTTAGAAGAAATTTAATTTTCAAACTTTAAAACCTGAAGCCACTTTTGCTGTCTCAGCTGAACGAAAACCGTCCCAAGCGCAGTGAGCTCTCCTCTCGCGCCCTGGCCAGCAATCCATTCCCGCACAGCAAGATCCAACCAGCAATCTGAAATGGATCTGATCGGAGTGGAATATATGACCCTGTCTGTATCAATGGTGCTGAGGTGGAGTTGGCTGACAGCTTCAAGTTCCAAGGAGTAAACATCACCGACAATCTGTCCTGGTCCATACACATCAATGCTACAGTCAAGAAAGCACACCAACACCTCTACTTCCTCAGAAGGCCAAGGAAATTCAGCATGTCCACAATGACTGCTACCGGTTTATATAAATGCTCCACAGAAAGTATCCTGTCTAGATGCATCATTGCTTGGTATGTCAACTGCTCTGCCCAACACCGTAAGAATTAGAGAGTTGTGAACACGGCCCAGTCCATCACACAAACCAATCTTCCATCCATTGACTTCATCTGGACTGCTCACTGTCTCAGGAAAGTAGCCAACATCAACAAAGACCCCCTCCCACCCCGGTTATGCTATCTTCCATAGGTGGCACAGTGGTTAGCACTGCTGCCTCACAGGCCAGAGACCCAGGTTTAATTCCCGCCTCAGGCGACTGACTGTGTGGAGTTTGCACATTCTCCCCGTGTCTGCGTGGGGGTGCTCTGGTTCCCGCAATCCAAAAATGTGTAGGTTAGATGAATTGGCCACGATAAATTGTCCATAGTGCTGGGTGAAGGGGGGTAAGTGTAGGGTAATGGGTCTGGATGGGTTGTGGGTTGGTGTGGACTTGTTGGGCTGAAGGGCCTGTTTCCACACTGTAAGCAATCTAATCTAAAGATACGAAAATTTGAAAACATGTACTAATAGATTCAAGAACAGCTTCTTCGCTTTTATCAGACTTATGAATGGACCTCTCATATATTAGAGCTGATTTTTCTCTGTAGCTCTGACACTATATTCTGCATTCTGTTCCATTTTACTCTTGTACTTATGGAAGGTATGATTTGTCTGGTTAGCACGCAAAACAATATTTTTCACTGTTTCGTGGGACATGTAACAGTACTAAATCAAATCAAAAATGGACTGGTCATCCAGTTATCGGTAATGCAGTGTGAGGGATAAATATTTGTGAGGGGAAAGACCAGTTTTTTGAAATGATTGGATCTTTTACATCTACCTGAGAGGTCAGAGTGCACCTCGGTTTAGCATTTCACCCAAAAATTGGCACTTCCAACAGTGCAGCACTCCCTCCATACCAACACCAGCCTGGAAACTGTGCTCACGTTTCTGGAGAAAGGAATTTGAACTCATCACTTTATGAATCTTGGCAGAGGGCTCCTGACTGAGCCACTGTTAACATGAACAGAGCCATAAGGATGGAGTTTTTCTATTGTAATTAAAAAAACAAAATATGCACTTAACTTAAAATAAATAACTTTAGCATCACTACCTCGCCACTCTGGCCCTCTCTCCACCGAAAACCCTCCCCCATCCCCTCCTTTATCTGCATCTCCTCTCACCCCCACCCCCAGTCCTGAAGAAGGGTTACACCCAAAAACGTTGACTTCTCCACCTCCTGATGCCTCCTGGCTTGCTGTGTTCTTCCAGCCTCCTGCTTGTCCTCTTTGGATTTCTGGCCTTCCAACAGACTGAGCCAGAACATATTAAGGAGAGAAAGGGAGTCTTGCAATTCTGAAAATAGAAATTAGGAAAGTACCAGAGGGAGGGGAGGGGAGGCAGCACATCATGTGAGATTTCTGTCGGCAGAATATTTGTTTATTGCCTCGAGAGCAGCAGCTGATGAACAGGTTTTCCAACAAGGTTCCTTGATCTGCTGGTGCAGCTGGCTTTGGGTCTAGGTTACACTCTGTTTCTCTCATACTGCAATGGAATTTCCATTTTGTGTCTAGGGTGATGAAGGGTGAGGGAGTTTGAGGGGCTTGGGGAAGACTTTCAATGTGCTGTCAGCCAATAGGATAACTGTAACACCTTCTGAACTGCATGCCAGAATTCTACAGGGGCTTTCCAAATCCAAATTGCGCTCCCTAATACTGTTCCTGTGAATGTAAACTTTTCTTTTTAAAGTCCCCTAACTTTTTGAAGTTCGCTGGAGTTTTAACGTTAACTCACAGGATGTGGAGGTCACTGCATAAGCCCATTTCTGATTCCCTTGAGGACCTTCAGTCTGTGTGGTGTAGGGTCACTCTACAGTGCTCTTTGGGAGGTTTAGACCCAGTAAGAATGGAGGAGGTAGCTCCACGTCAGGATGGTGAGTGGCTTGGAGGGCAACTTGTCAGGTGTGGCTTTCCCATCTGTTTTCTGCCCTTGTCCCATTAGATGGCTTTTAGAAACTTTTGCAAAGGATCCTCAGTGAGTTACTGTAGTGCATCTTGTAGATAGTACACACTGCAGCCACTGCGTGTCGCTGGTGGAGGGAGTAAATTCATGGGATGAGGGTGTCAATGGCTAGGCCAGTATTTATTGCCCATCCCTAATTGCCCAGAGGGCAGTTAAAGGTTAACCATATTGCTGTGCGTCTGGAGTCACATGTAGGCCAGACCAGTTAAGGATGGCAGTTTCCTTCCCTATAGGACATTAGTGAACCAGATGGGTTTTTCCTGACAATGGACTCATGGTCCTCATTAGACTCTTAATTCCAGATATTTATTGAATTCAAATTCCACCATCTGCTGTGGCGGGATTCGAACCCAGGTCCCCAAGAATATTACCTGGGTCTCTGGGGGAGCAGTCCAGCCATACTATCACGAGGCCATTGCCTCCCCTTTTTTATGTTGAAGATGGTCAAAGTCAAAAATCACACAACACCAGGTTATAGTCCAACACAACGAAAGCTTGTGATTTCAAATAAATCTGTTGGACTATAACCTGGTGTTGTGTGACCTTTGACATTGCCCACCCCAGTCTAACACTGGCACCCCCACATCGTTGAAGGTGGTGGGTGGGGTGCCAATCAAATGGGCTGTGTCGTCCTGAATGGTGCTGACCTTCCTCAGCATCGAGACAGCACTCACCCAGGCTGGTGATGGAGTGGGAAAGGGATTCAGGAGTTTGGTAACTCATCACGGAAGAACCAAACTTCGATTTGCTTTTGTAGCCACAATATTCATGCGTTTGCCCCGGTTGAGTCTTCAGTGTGACCTCAGCCACCCCCAATCAGCATTTTACTGTTGTGAACCTGAACGTGGTAATGCCATTGAATATCCAGGGACAGTGTAGATGTTAGCTGTGCCTCAGTGGCTAGCGTACTCAGGTTAGGAAGTTGTCGGTCTCTCTGGGCAATGTAGCACAGAATCCAACGTGCCCAATGCCAGTCGCTGGAGGTGGGGTGCAGCACTGGTGAAGGTGCCCTTTCTCAAATGTGCCGTTGAACTGAACCCTGCGGGGGTGAATGGAACGGATCCCGGTGACACCTCAAAAAAGAACCATGGAGCCCTCATGTATATTTATTTACCCCTCCGTACCGCCCACCCCCAAAACACTACAAGAAATCTGGTCATTAGCAACAAGATAAATATCATCCACATTGTATCGACAGGATGTCACTGTACTGAAGGGAGTGCAGAGGAGATTCACCAGGATGTTGCCTGTGCTGGAGAATTTTAACAATGAAGACCGATTGGACAGACTGGTGTTGTTTTCCTTGACTGTGGTTTATAAAATGATTAGGGGCAATGACTGGGTAGACAGGAAGGAACGTTTCCCCGTGGTGAATGACTGGGGCCATAGTTTTAAGGTAAGGGGCAGAGATGTAAGGAGAATCCGAGGGTGGTGTGAATCTGGAATGCACTGTCTATAAGGGTGGTTAAGTCAGAAATCCTCGTCATATTTAAGAAGTTGAGATCTTGCGAAACCAAGGTGTGAGAGGCTGTGGGCTGTGTGCTGGGAAATGGGATTGGAATGGTTAGGTGGTTATTTTGGAGTGGTGCAGACTCAATGGGCCGTAGATCCTTTTTCTTGCAATAGTCTTTGATGACTGGGATTTCACTGTGCATCAATAGATTAGATTAGATTCCCCACAGTATGGAAATAGGCCCTTCGGCCTAACAACTCCACACCGACCCTCAGTAGTGTAATCCACCCAGACCCGTTGCCCTACATTTACCCCTGACTCATGCACTTAACACTTAGCATGTCCAATCCACCCTAACCTGCACATCTTTGGACTATGGGAGGAAACCAGAGCACCCGGAGGAAGCCCACGCAGATACGGGGAGAATATGCAAGCTCCACACAGACAGTCGCCCAAGGCAGGAATCGAACCCGGGTCCCTGGCGCTGTGAGGTAGCAGTGCTAACCAGTGTGCCACCGTGCCACCACTGTGCCACAGTAGGGCTGCCCAATTTCCTACATTACAACAGTGAATACATTTCAAAAGCTCATCATTGCTGTAAAATAGTTTGGGGCTTCTGTGGTTGAGGAAGGTGCCATATAAATGTAAGTCTGCCTTTCATCCACTTGGATAATAAGCTGTTAGGTGCATTTTTCAAACTCAGAAACCCTTTTGACCTTTTTATTTGGTGTGTTTTACTGAAATATTTTTTCCCTTAATTTCTGGTCCCTGAAAGCAGGTTGGTAGCAAGGGCAAGGTATGCCCAGTGGAGCTGATTTGTCTGTGAATTGCTGCAGCATTTAATCATTAAACCAATTGTGTTAGCCACAAGTTAAACAAAGTATTGGGCCTCAGGGAGTTTGTGTGCAGCTGCTGTGTGTAACTGTGGTAGAACTGCCAATTTTGGCTGGATAGATTCCAGGATGCTCCCCACCCTCCTGTTACGGATCAGGCCGGACCCACTCAAAATATTTTAGCCTAGGACCTAACCTTTCTTATTTTAAAGGTAGATGTGAAATGGATGCAACTAGTCAAATCACTCGGCTTTAAGCAAAACAGAGTTTATTTAAACACTACAGCTGAAGCATGAACAAAAGAAAGCAGAACTTAGAATAACTTAACTACCCAATACAGTAGCTATTACTAACTAACTGTTCCAATAACTGTAACATCCCATAAACATGCCCCTTAGCAAAAAGGTAAATTAAAACACAGATTCTTACAGGCAGCACGGAACAAATATCCAGAGAGAGATTTCAGAAGAAAGTCAGAGGAATTCTTTACTAAATCTTACAACTCCCCTGGACTCACACATCTTGTGACTGCTACACCTGAAAGAAAACTAGAAATAAACCTGACCTGGGAGAAATGGCCACTCTCCTTCCATCGTTAAACTAGACTCTTCGGTACTTCTGCTTTTACGATCTCTCTTCAAAAAAAACCAAGGACAAAATAACCTTTTTAAAGTGACAGCATTATCACCCTCCCAACATTCCCATTGCTGTTTGTTCAATTTATCCAAACTGTGCCCCTCTTTGCCATCCAATTACAAAAGCAAAATGATTTCTTTTTACAGATTGCCAGTCAAAAATCCTCCCATCAAATAGCCTCCCCTGTGTATCATAGATTCAAAACAATCTGTCTACCATTAGTTTGGATTGCAACTGCTGCAGAATCCTGAGTGTGCTCACGTATTCACTAACAACCAAAGTAAGATTGAGCTTGTATAACGGGGCTCATTTACACTTGCTGGAACTGACATGCATTCAGAGGCAGAGACCCATTCTCTGCAAACAAAAGGAATATGTTCAAGCCTCACTCCTTCATTGAATTTGCTGGATGCTCGGGAGCCTAGGCAATGCATTGGCCAATCAGGGTCAATTACCAGCCATATAGCATCCTTTTCTCCAGTATACATTATTGTGGTCTTTTGAAATTTGGCATTCTTGTGTTTGTCCTGATGAGAACAAAGCTTCAGCCACACGCCTCTCTTTCCCGCAAGATTCAATTAATTTTCATAACCATGGAGAGAACCTTAGAACATAGAACGTAGAATGGACAGGAACAGATCCTTTGGCCCATGATGTTGTGCTAAACATGACACCAAATTAAACTAATCTCTTCTGCCTACCCATGGTCCATATCCCTCCATTCCTTGCTTGTTCATGTACTTAACTTAAAACTCCTTAAATACTCCTACAGTATCTCCTTGTTTTAATGCTGTGAGATTTTGCTCAGTGGTTTTGCCTGCAGCAGTGATTTGGAGATTAATCTTTAAATTCTGGAGGCTCCAAAACAATTCTAGAGCATTGTGGACTCTGTGACCATAAAGCCTTCAGTGATACAGAAGATTGCTAGGTCACAGCTTAAACTTACTTTAGCCTCCACTCTTGGTCATCACTCTGTAACAGCAAAATGATCATGCAGGTAGTTGAAGAGTTCAATTACAATTCCATGATGATAGTCATTATCTGCAGGACCCTTCTCCCTCATTGGGACATCTTTCAGCTCTTGCGTGTTCCCCACTTTGTGCTTCATTGCAGGGTTATAAAATGCATTGTTCCCAGTCAAAAGCTGATGTTCTTCTTGGGTGAGGAACCGATAGTAGGAAGGCAATCATTACTGAGCTAATGATCCAGAGGCTGAGACTAATGCTTCAGAAACATGCTTCCTAGTTCCACAATGGCAGTTTAATTCAATGAATGAGCAAGGTTGGAATAAAGTGCCAATCTTTGCAAAGTGCAAGTTTCAGCTCATCCTAAAATCTAAGCTAGCTCATATTCCAGAGGGGAATAATTTGTCTTGTGAAGAGAGATTGAGCATTTTTGGTCTGTACACATTTTTGTCATTTAAAAGAATGAGAGGAGATCTAATTGAGGTAAATAAGATGCTAAAGGGAATTGTCAATGTAGATGTAGAGAGGATGTTTCCCCTTGTGGGGTTATCCAGGACGAGAGGTCACTGTTTTAAGACAAAGGGGTGGAATTACATCTCTCAGAGGAGGAGATGGACATGTTTTTAATTAATAATGCATTCAAAAGTTATGGGGAGCAGGCAGGAAAGTGGAATTGAGGCCAAAGTGAGATCAGCCTTGATCATATTAAATGATGGACCAGGCTCGAGGGGCTGAATGACCTATTCCTGCTCCTAGTTCTTATGTTCAATGCTTTTCAGAGGAGTAAATCTGAAGGAGAGACAGTGACATTGTGGTAATATTATTGGATGAGTTATCCTTAATCCTGGGTTAACGTTCTAGGGATATGGGTTTGAATACCATTGTGGAAGGTGGTGAATTTTGAATCATATGAAATCTGGAATTAAGAGCTAGCGTAATGGTGATCATGTAATGTTGATTTTTGTAAAAACCTATTGAGTTCACGAATGTACTTTAAGGAAAGAAATCTGCTGTCCTTCCCTGTAACTCCAGATCCCAATAATGGTCGGCTTTTGAGTGATGCCTGGACAACAAATGCTGGTCCAACTGGTGTTGGCCGACATGCCATCAATGCTTTTTTAATTTAATCTGCTGCCCCATGTGTGAGTTAGACCCTCCAGCGATCTGCTCAGCAAGATGCCAATCATTACAGAAATATTAAAACCGTGTGTCCACCGAAACCATATGGACTGCAGTGACTGAATAAGACAGACCATGTTAACAACATAGGAAACAGGATTCTGGATTAGTGGTGCTGGAAGAGCACAGCCGTTCAGGCAGCATCCGAGGAGCAGTAGTAGTAGACAATCAGGCCTTTGAGTCTGCTCCACCGTTCAATGTGATCATGGCTGATCATCTAACTCAGTCCCCTGTTCCCCTTTTCTCAACATAACCTTTGATCCCTTTAGCCCTAAGAACTCCTTCTTGTAAACATTCAATGTTTTGGCCTCAACTGCTTTCTGTGACAG
>NW_025211939.1:0-25000 GCF_004010195.1 Chiloscyllium plagiosum
AACTGGACTCATCGCATAAATACAGTGGCTACAAGAGCAGGTCAAAAAGCTAGGCACACTGCGGCAAGAACTCACCTCCTGACTCCCCAAAGCTTGTCCACCATTTACAAGACACAAATAAGAAGCGCAATGGAACACCCTACATTTGCTATGGGACTTTTTGAGTGTCCCAACGACACTCAAGAAGCGTGACATCACCCAGAGCAAAGCAGCCAGCTTGACTGGCACCACATTCACAAGCACTGTCTCCCCCCATATCGAAACTCAGTTACAGCAGTTTACACGATCTACGAAATGCACTGCAGAAATTTGCCAACGATCTTTGGAAAGCGCCTTCTCAACCCACAGCCACTTCCGTCTAGAAGGACGAAAGCAACAGATACATAGGAACATGACCACCTTCAAGTTTCCCTCCAAAACACCATCCTGACTTGGAAATATATCACCATTCATTCACTATCACTGGGTTAAAATCCTAGAATTCCCTTCTTAAGTGCATTGTAGATCAACCTACAGCACATGGACTGCAGTTGTTCAAGATGACACCTTACCACCATCTCTCAAGAATAACTAGGCACAGGCAATAAATGCTGGCCTGCCAGCAATGCCCATGTCCAGTAAGTGAATAAGAAACAAACATTTTCCTTGTAAAGAGAGAAAGAAACAGATACACAACAACTTCCACATACTTTTAGTTTTAAAATAGAAAATGTCGCACACCACAGTGAAAATTAACAGTGAGCCAGCATTGGTACACAAGGTAGGTCTGGAAAAAGCTGTTAGTAAGTTATTGGGGGCTGCAAAAAATTTCAGAAGAGTTTCAGAGCATAGAATCAGCTTGAATAGGTATTGAAAATGGTGCAATGGAAGAGGAGTTCACAGAATAAAGGCAGATGTTGCCACACAATTCATAGATGGGTGGGTTAGCTGATCTCAGAAGAGTTGATCTGATGGTGGGATGGGGCTTGGTTAGGGAGGAGAAATGAAGTAGAACTGATCCTGCTTAAAATATGGGTAAGAAAAATTTAAAACTGGAAGAAATGGGTTCTCCATCTGCAGTCTGTTAATTACTCTTTGATGCTGAAAACATATGAACTCTGAGTAAGGAGGAATCAGTCTTCCTGCGAAGTCCTCACATGGTCAACTGTTAACTACCAGAAATACACAATCTGGACAGCAGAAGGTCGAATTTCTGAAATTAATATATTAAGCAGATGCTGCAAGCATCAGAGAAGTTGATAGGTAGACACTTGATTACCAACGGTATCAAAGATTATCAGACAACACCAGGGTTATAGGCCAACAGGTTTAATTGGAAGCACTAGCTTTCGGAGCACTGCTCCTTCATCAAGTGGTTGGGCCCGAAAGCTAGTGCTTCCAATTAAACCTGTTGGACTATAACCTGGTGTTGTGTGATTTTTAACTTTGTACACCCCAGTCCAACACTGGCATCTCCAAATAAAGATTATCAGGGTCATGCAGGAACGCAGAGTTAAGTTGAAAATAAAATCAGCCTTGGTCCTATTGAATGGCAAAGCATGCTCAAAGGGCCAAGTGGCCAACTGTTGTTCCTTGTTCATATGTTTGTATGTTTTATGACAAAAGGCTCGAAAATAATAAATTACTTTAAAGTGAAACAACGTTAAGCAATGCAATTTCCATCAAGGACTTGCTGTGTTGAGTATGTTCACGATATAAAAATAAATAGTGTGGTTGTAGATCAAAGGTAACTGGAGACTGGCAATAAATACTGGTTTGCCAGTGATACCTACACCCCACGAATGAATAAAAAACATCAACTAATTAAGGTGATGTGTCTTTTTAGGGCTTGCACAGTAATCCTTGAATATTGTCAGCACACACAAATAGTTCCAACAAAAAAAATACAATGAAAAACCATTTACAAATTATGAGTGAAGTGCACACTTGAACTAAAATTAATATATCTTTCATTAAGCAAATAGATACATCTGGAGCAACTCCAAAGTAACTAAACTGCTGAGAACATTTGGGTTGCATTGTGAGGACAGGTTACAGTAACTTCGAGCTGAGAAAGTAGAGTAATCTAATTGGAACAATTTGATAGAGTGATCCAGAAAAGAAGTTTAGTGAAGGAATCCAAAACAAGGTGCACAATTGTAAGATTACAGCAAAGTCAGCAGAACAGTTGGCATATTTCACATGACAGCAGCAGAGATGTGTTTTTTTTCCATTAAAGGTTAGGGATGCTTAATTATTTAAAAACTTCAAAATGGAACAATGCATTTCTAATTTTAAAGAGTAGTCATGGAATTTGGGTTAGGTAATGGAGCCATGCTCCAACGGAATTAGAATTAGAAGCCCTACTGCGCGGAAACAGGCCCTTCGGCCCAACAAGTCCACACCGACTCTCCGAAGAGTATCCAATCCTGACCCATTCCCCTACATTTACCCCTGACTCATGCACCTAACCTATACATCCCTGAACACTATGAGAAATTTAGCACGGCAATTCACCTCACCTGCACATCTTTAGATTGTGGGAGGAAACTGGAGCACCCAGAGAAAACCCACGCAAATAAGGGGAGAATGTGCAAACTCCACACAGACAGACAGTAGCCTGAGGCTGGAATCAAACCCAGGTCTCTGGTGCTGTGAGGCAGCAGTGCTAACCACTGTGCCACCGTGTCACCCCTTGAGAATTGAAACTACTCATCTCTATGTTCCTTTGGCAGGAGGTTACTTTATTATCTGGATTGTGTCAAGAACTGAACACAATTGTTAGTTTGGCAAACACCTGAAAATAAATTACATCGGTTTCAACAAGAAAATACCAAGTTTCAATAATATAAAATGTTTATTAATTTGTTCATGGGATATGCCTTCACCAAAGTCCCATAAGACAAAGTGTTGATCTCTTAATACAGAGAGACAACTACTCGTGTGTTTAACCTAAAGTTCACCACTCCTCCGGCAAGGGTCCAGGTGGGGCTTTTCATGGTAACCTCAACTGTCACTTTGCATTGCAAATCATTAGTCCAGCCTAACATGGGAACTGAGCTAACCCACCACCATCACTGGTTAGGCCAACATTTATTCCTGGTTGCAAACTGGCCTCGAGAAAGTGGTGATGATCTGTCTACTGTGCATTTGCAGGTTTTGGGGTAAAGGCATTCCCAGAATTACAAGGGAGAACCAGCATTCTGACCCAGTGGAAAATAGCAACATAGGTCCAAGTCAGGATGGTGTGTGACTTGGAAGGAAACTTACAAATGGTCATGTTCCAATGCATTCATCATTCTAGGTGGTTGAAATTGTGGGTTTGGAAGATGCTGTCAAAAGGAGTCTGAATGAGTTGCTGTAGTGCATTTACTCTCTTCATCACCACCTCTCACTGCTGCCACTGAGAGGTGGTGGTGAAGGGTGTAAATGCTAAAAGCAGTGAATGGGATCCCAAATAAATGGGTTTTGTCTTGGATTGCACTGAGCTTCTTTACTGATGTTGGAACTGCAATTATCTCGGCAAGCCTATCACATCTGATTTATGTCTTGATGATGGATAGGCTTTAAGGAATCAGAAGGTGAGCTACTCACCATAGAATTCCTAAATTCAATAATGCTTTGGTCACCACAGCATTTATATAGTTAGTGCAGTCCAGCTTCTAATCAATGGTAAATCCATGAATGTTACTAGTGGGAGATTCGAGTGTGATTAGTGATGGACTCAGGAGACCAATGTGGTCGTTATTGGCCAGATTGGATGTGTTCAGCCTTTTGCGTATAAGATGTACATTTTCTAAATTACCTGATAGATGCCAATGTCATAGCTGCGCTGGAGTTGCTCAGCTCGGGGCACAGTTAATTCTGGTACACATTTTCAGTACTACTGCTGAAATGTTTTCAGGGCCCACAGCCTCCCAAACTGTGATACACAAACCTCCAGAAATTGTCAAATGCAATGTTAATTAATTATTGCATTTTCAAAATAGATTACTCAAAGTTTTTAAAATTCTGGATATTTGTTATATAAAATAATAAAAATAGACTTGATGGAATGCATCTTAGGATATTAAAAAAGTATTAAAGAGGGGATCCAAGATGGCGGCGATCTGAGAAGATCGCACTGCAGGGCTTCGCATCACAGGACAAGCAGACGATCCTTTAACCCACCCAACCCAGGCCACCGTGATATCTTGGGATTCCAGAAAGTGGAGTCCCAAGAATCTTCTAAAAATTAACTTACCTGTGCTTCCAGCCATCCAGAGATGCCAAAAAAGGGAGGAAGAGTATTCAAGGCCACAGCAGCCTCAGAGCCGATTACTCTCCAGGCCCTGGTGAACGAACTCTCGAAATCTCAGGAGATGCTAGGGAAATAGATTGAAGAGAAGCTGGCTCCAATCTCTCTCATGCTGCAGAAGCATGAGCAGCAGTTGGGAGACCTGGAAAAGAAGATTGATGAGGTGGAGCAAACTGGTGGAAGCTGATGCCAGTTCATCCAAGGATAGGATCCAAGCCCCGGAGACACAGGTCCATAATTTGCGTGGCCACGTGGATGATCTTGAGAACAGGGCCAGGAGAAACAACATTCAGATCATCGGTCTGTCTGAGGGTAAGGAAGGTGAGTGGCCTTTGGAACTTATTGAGGACTGGCTGCTGAAATTCCTTGACTTGGCGGCTGGCATGAGAGGATTGAAGATAGAGAGCGCTCACCGGGTCGCAGCGCAGAGATCGGATCTGGGTCAACGTCCTCATCCTCTCCTGGTGCGGTTCCATCATTACCAGGATAAGGAGAGTGTCATGGAGGTTTCCAGAGTCCCGGGGAAGGATCTGAAGGCCCTAATTTATGAGGGCTCTAAGATCGTGTTCTTTCAGGACTTCTCAGCGGCGATGATCCAGAAACAAAAATCTTACAACGGTGTCAAGAGAAGATGGAGAGATATCCAGCAGTGCTTCAGATCACCTTGACGGATCCATACATCTCTTTGACACATCGGAGAAGGCAAGAGACTTTGTGGACAAACTAACCTAATTTGAACAATTTTAGTATGTATAAATAATGTTGTTTGGGTATGTTTATCATTCTGTAAAAGAAACAGAGGAAGTCCGGTTGGAACTTTATCTTTATTTTACTCTATTGATAATAATTTGGTTTAAACTATGTCTGGTGGTGGTGGAGATGTACAGTTTCAATTTCTAAGTTAGGTTATACCAAAGGATGAGTGGGGTATTAATTCCCCTTTTTTTTGAAGAAAATGTTTTTTTTTTATTCATATTGGTATTCTATGGCATGTTTATTCTTTTCTGCTTGTGTTTGTGGTGTGGCTCTCGCTGGGAGAAGTGAAGGTGGTTGGGATGGTTAGATGCCTGCTCATGGGCAGTTTGGGATGGGTAGTTGCCCCTCTGGGCAGGAGGTGAGTTCCCCTATTCACGTTGTTGGCGCTTTATATTTTGGTTTGTTTTTTGGCTTCTGTTGTATTTTATTCTCAATAGTTTTGTAGGTTTGTTAAATGTAGTGGTTTTAGTTTATGTAGTTTTTATATTTGGTGGATCATGTGACAATAAGGCTCAGCAGTTTGTAGTTCGAGTTCCGCTTCTCTGGAATTTAAATGTTATTGCAGAAGATCATGGCTAATTAAATGGTGTACCTGGAATATCAAGGGAAGTCAATCACCAATTAAAAAGAAGGCACTCTTGAATCTTAGAGGTGAATATTGCTTTGTTACAGGAAACACATTTGGATGACAAGGAGCATCTGAAATTACAGCAAAATGGCTTTGACCGAGTTTATTTTTCATCATATAATACCAGAAGTAGGGGAGTGGCTATATTGGTTAGGAAGAATCTCCCATTTAAGTTGTTAGAGTGTGTTTTAAAGACACACATGGGAGGTTTGTAATTCTTAAAGCCTTGAAAAATGGGGAAGAATATGGTGTTTTAAATGTTTATTGCCCTCCAGCTCATTCCCTTAAATTTTTGGTAGATGCTTTTTCTAAACTGATAAGTCTTGAGTCCCGGCACATCATCCTAGGGGGAGATTTTAACTGTCTCATGGATCCCACAGTAGACAGGTTGCCCAAAGGTCCCTCGATACCCTCTGTACAAACTAACAGTTAGTGGGTCTGTGTGGGGAGTTAGGGTTGGCGGATGTCTGGAGACGTCTCCACCCTACAGGTAGGGATTTTACATTTTTCTCAATCCACATCAATGTCACATGAGGATTGATTTTTTTTGTGACCCCTGCGGTAACCCTGGATCTGGTGGCATCTTGGACGATTGCCTTCTCTGATCACGCTCTGGAGTACCTTATGGTTAAGATTAAGAACGTTACAGTGGGTTCGAGGTACTGGTGAATGGTTCCATTTATCCTCAAGGATAATAAGTTTGTGGAGTATTTCTCTGGGGAGATTTGGGCATTCCTAGACACCAACATAGGCTCAGTTGGTAGCTTATCCGTTCTCTGGGAAATTGCCAAACCTTATGCTGGGGATTAGTTATTTCATATTCCGCCAGTAAGAAGCGGCAGAAGGGTGAACAGCAATGTCTCCTTGAAGCACGGTTGAAGGCAACAGAGAAGGCCTACTTTGACAGACCCTCGTTGGTCAAACTACAGAGGATTACGGTGCTGCGGTCTGCATTAAATTCCGTGCTCACGCAGATGGCAAAGGAGGAGCTGGCTTTTGCAAAGCAAAGATTATACAAGCATGGTGACAAGCCAGGCAAATACTTAGTGTATCTTGCCAGAAAGAAGAGTGCTCCACAAACCATTACAGCAATTAGGGAACGGTCTGGGAACCTAACATGTGATTCTAAAAAGATTAATGTGGCGTTCCAGAGATTTTACTCTAAATTATACCAATCTGAGGATTGTGAGGAGGAGCAGGCCAAAATGGAATCCTTTTTTTAGAGATCTGAAGCTCCCGGGTGTGACTCCCAAACAGTCCTTTCTCAATGCCCCATTATCAGAGAAAGTGCAGGAAGCTGTGAGGCAGCTTCTGAGTGAAAAGGTGCCAGGTCCTGATGGACTTCCCAGTCAATTCTATAAGGAATTTATAAGTACACTGTCAGGCCTGATGCTCAATATATTTAATGATTCATACAGTCATGATTGTCTCCCATCATCTCTGAGAGAGGCCAAATTTCACTTATCCTTAAAAAAAAGGACCTGCAAGACTGTGCTTCGTACAAGCCCATCTCGCTCTTAAATGTGGACTTTAAAATCCACTGTAAGATTCTTGTGTCAAGGCTGGAGACTGTTACCTTCTATTATTAAAGAGGATCAGACGGGTTTTATAAAGGTCGCAGATCCTCCAATAATGTTAGGAGGGTGCTTAATGTAATTCAAGCATGCCAACAGCAGTCAATACAGGGATTGTTGATTTCTTTAGATGCAGAGAAGGCATTTGACCGAGTTAAGTGGCTGTACCTTTTCTATACTCTAGAGCGGTTTGGTTTGGGCGAAGTCTTTATAAGATGGGTAAAGGTTCTCTACAGTGGCCCTCTTGTAGCGATCATCACCAACAGGGAATGATCAAACAATTTTAATACTTTTAGGAGTAGCCAGCAGGCCTGTCCACTTTCACCATTGCTCTTTACGTTGATGATTGAACCATTGGCAAAGGTCATTCGTGGGGATCCCAATATATCAGCTCCAGAAGTGGGGTCAAAAGTTACATAAAATTTTGTTGTATGCAGACGATGTCCTAATTTTTTTGACAAATCCAGCAGTTTCAGTGCCTCGCCTGATACAATGCCTTCGTGCGTTTGGCGCTTGTTCGGGGCTAAGATTAATTTTGCTAAATCAGAGGCTATGCCTATGGATGGTCTTACGAAGGAGCTAGCTCTTGAGGGCGACTATAGATTCCCATTTGGATGGTCAGAGCAGGGTTTTGTGTATTTGGGCATATTCATTACTCCAGTTCTGGATTGGCTGTTCAAAGCCAGTTTTTATTCAATTATTTGGAAAAATTAAACAAGATCTTCAAAGATGGGAGGGCCTTCCAGTCTCGTAGTTGGGTCAGATAGCGCTTATTAAGATTAATATTCTCCCTCGTTTGATATACCCTATATGGATGCTCCCCCTGATTTTCATTAAGCAATCACTCAGGAGACCGAACGGCTGGTTCAGCTCCTTCATTTGGCATCGTAAGCGGCCCCTCATTACCTTAGCCAAACCCAGTTGCTTCACAGATTTGGGGGGAGGGGGGGGGGGGGGGGGGGGAGTGTAACTTCCAGACATTAAAATTATTAATTAAGCCCACTTTTATCCTACATGAGTGATTGGGTTTGTGGAGATCCTCTTTCAATATGGTTAGATATCGAAACCTCCCAGGAAAGGTGCCCCCATACCAGTTTGCTGTTTTTGGACAAGATGAGGACAGTTAGGGAATATTGCCATAACCCAATAGTCATCAATACTGTTAAAGCATGGAGGGCAATTCAGCAGAGGGAAGGCAATATTGGCAAAACATCTTTGCTTACCCCTTTAGTGGGTCTGCCGGGTTTTCAACTGGGGATGATATATTCAGGATTTAAACGTTGGGCAGTTAGGGGTGTGTCTTGCATGGGCGATTTATTTGAGGGAGACGGAATTACATCCTTCGATCAGTTAGTAGGGAAGTACTAGTTATATAATAGAGACCTCTTTGTTTTTGTCAAGTTAGGGATTTTATTCAAAAAATGACCACACTTTTGACTGATCCCTGCAAATCTGACATAGAGAGGGGGGCACTAAGTGCTAAGAATACACTGTCTGTCAGTACTTTATATCATCAGTTCGGGGATGCCACCTCAGATGAGTTTGTTCGACTCTGCAGGATATGGGAAAGAGAGCTGGGCATTGAAGTCCCCTCAGAGGCATGGGAGGATATTTGGGAGAATGCAAGGAAGATATCAATTTGCAATAGGACCCATGTTTTACAGTTGAAGATTCTCCAAAGGGTCCACTTGACTCCGCACCATTTGTCAAAATTTAAACCAGGGGTATCTTCAGCATGTACCAAGTGCAAGGTCTACTTGGGCACTCTTACCCATTGTCTTTGGTCTTGTGATAGGCTTCAAACACGTTGGAGTGCTGTGGCAGTTGCAATGGAGAGGATTTTGGGTGTAAGGGTGGAGAAGGACTCTATCTCTCTCCTTTTGGGCTGGCCCACTGTATTTCTTGCAGACGTGCATAAGAAAAATACATTTTCAATATTCTCACGTTCTGTGCAAGAAAGAATATCTTGCTAGGTTGGATATACGAAAAAACCCCAGGCCTGTCAGCTTGGCAGAAGATTGTTATGGAGCCCTGGATTTTCTCACAAATATGGTGCACCACAAAACTGAGATTTATTTTTACAAGACATGGCAGTCCTTTTTGGAATATCTTGACACAGATTTATCTGCCACTCTAACAAGGGCTTTTACATATCCATTACGATTATGTTTTACAAGTCCAATATTAGCGTTTTGTTTGGCTGAGTTACTAATATTTATTAGTTTGTTGTTGGTTATTTATTTAGTTAAATAGCCAGTTTGGTTTTTTTTTAAATTCTATATTTTTCTATATACATTTATAAATTTGTACATGAAGGTGGGTTGGGGATTGATTTTACTTTTTGGGTTTTTGTACTGTTTTGAATTGTATTGTTTTGGACTTTTGTGTTTTTGTAAAAAAAAGTCTTTTTTCAATAAAAATACATATTTTAAAAAGTATTATAGAGATAATGGATATACTGGTAGTAATCTTCCAAGAATCTTTACATTTTTGAAAAATTTCAAAGGATTGGAAAACTGCGAATTAGTATGTTTATTGAAAAACAACAGGGAACAAAAAAGCAGGTAACTATAAGTCAAATAGTTTAACATCAGTGCCTCAGGAAGATGAATGATTTGCTGCACACTGTTAAGGGAAGCACCACTCACTACTCAATTGGACAAATGTTAGTGTCCACTAGAAAGGATGTAATGATAGATCATTTAGAAACAGAATATGATAAAGCAGGATCAGCATGGCTCCACAAAATGAAATCATACCTAGCAAATTTAGTATAATTCTCTGGCGAGGTAATAAGAAGGATAGGTAAACAGGAAACAGTGGATGTAATACACTTGGAATTTCAGAAGGCTTTTGAAAAGATACCACACATTAAGCTACGTAGGTAAGAGCCCATGATGTTGGAAGTAGTAAATTAGCATTGTTAGAGAGAATCTTGTGGCACAGTGATAGTATCCCTATCTTTAAGCCAGAAGGTCTGGGTTCACATCCCACCTGCCCTGGAAGTGAGTCAACAGGTTGGTTAGTATTCACACTAGGACTCTTGTGGCACATTGGTAGTATGCCTATCTCTCAGCCACAAGACCGGGGTTCAAGTCCAAACTGCTCCAAAGGTTTGTCATAACATATCCAAACAGGGTGAATTAAAATATATATTAGCACGGATAGAGGACTGATTAATTAACAGAATTAGAATTACAATCCCTAGTGTGGAAACAGACCCTTCAGCCCAACAGGTCCACACCAACCCTCCGAAGAGTAACTCACCTAGACCAATTCCCCTACCCTGTATTACCCCTAGGCAAAAGTGAGGGCTGCCGATGTTGAAGATCAGAGTCAAGATTAGAGTGGTACTGGAAAAGCACAGCAGACCAGACAGCATCTGAGGTTCTGATGAAGGGCTTTTGCCCAAAACGTCGATCTTCCTGCTCCTTGGATGCTGCCTGACCTTCTTTGCTTTTCCAGTACCACTCCAATCTTGACTATATTTACCCCTGACTAATGCACTGAGCCTACACATCCCTGACCACTATGGGCAATTTAGCATGTCAATTCATCTAACCTACACAAGTTTGTGATTGTGGGAGAAAACCAGAGCACCCGGAGAAAACCCACGCAGAGACGGGTAGAATGTGCAAACTCCACACAGACAGTCGCCCGAGGCTGAAATTGAACGTGGGTCCCTGGCGCTGTGAGGCAACAGTGCTAACCACTGAGCCACCATGCCATCTAAGAAGACAGAGTTGGAATAAAGAGGGTATTTTCAGGATGGCAACTAGCAGTATGCCACAATTATTTACAATATATTCATGACTTGGAAAGATAAATTACAATAGCCTAGCTTGTGGCTGACACAACAGGTGTGAAAGCAAGTGAGGACAGTGAATCAAAGAGTCTGCAGTGGGAGTTAATCAGGTTAAAACTTGGCAGACGAACTATAATGTGGGAAAATGTGAGATTATTTACTTTGCCAGGAATAATCAAGGAAATTAATATTATTTGAATAGAGAAAGACTGCAGGAAGCTACAGAGATATTTGACAGTCCTACACAAATCACCAAAAAACTAGCATGCACATTCATCAGGTAATAGGGAAGGCAAATAGACTATTGGCTTTTACTTCAAAAGGGAACGGAGGATGAAAATAGGGAGGTCTTGCTAAAAATTTTAAAAAGGCACTAGTCAGACCACACCTAAAATACTGTGCAAAGTTTTAGGGCTCCTTATCTAAGAACAGATATACTGACATTGAAGGCTGTCAGGGAAGATTAACTCAGCTAATCCTGGGTATGGAGGGAGTGGCTAATGAGGAAAGGTTGAGCAGGTTGGGTTATTACTCAATGGTGTTTCAAAGATCACCTAATTGAAACATAAAAGCTTCTTATGGTGGTTTGACAAAGTAGATGCACAGAGTTGGTTTCCTTCATGGGAATGTTTAGGACATAGCCTCAGAAAAGACGTGATCCATTTACGATAGAGACGAGGAGGAATTTCTTTTCTCAGACCATAGTGAATTATAGAATTCTTCACCAGAGAAGGCTATCGTGGCTTGGTCATTAAGTATATTCAAGGCTAAGGTAGGCAGCCTTTTAAAATCAGTAAGTGAATCAAGGGTTGTGGGGAAAGCCACAAAGTGGAGTTATGGATTATCAGATTGCCTATGCACTTACTGAATGGTGGAGCAGACTCAGTGGTTTATTTCTACGCCTAAATCTAATGGTCTTATGGCAACAGGAGGCCATGTGATGGAACAAAGTCACCCCAGACCAAGATAGTTCTGAAGGTCATTGCTCATGGGAACCAATCGAGTCACTAGATCCAGTGCCTCAGGAAGATGAATGATTTGCTGCACACTGTTAAGCGAAGCACCACTCACTACTCAATGTTTCATGATCCAATGAGTGCAAGTTTGCATTGCAAGTTTTCCACTGCACAGACTGTCAGACACAAAATTGGGTGCCAGGCATCTCCTTGAGATGCCTCACTGAAGACATTGATTGCAGAATGCACTTTCCAAATTTGCACTACTTGAACCATCGTGCTTATGCCTCCCACATATCTGCTAGGGTTCACAACTATAATTAAAGAAAAAGCAATGACATAAACCTCACACACCACCAGCTCATTGACATTTTGCAGCTAAGAGAATCTACACCTCTGTTTGCTTCTCACCAAAGGCTTAAAATGGTACAATCACAAAAAGACGCCTTCAGGTTGAACTCTTCATGGGAATATATGTCTCAGACATCATGTACAACTTTGTTGATTTGCATCAAGTCTGTTTTTTAAAATCATACTGAAACACCTTTTATTCACAGTCTCTGAACCTAAAACATCCCCCCCCCCCCCCCCCCCCCCAAATACCACATTCTTCTTACAAGTATTGCAAAGGAACAACCGTAGCTCTTAAGTTTTCACATTAACAAGCAGAGCAGACTTGATGGGCTGAGTGACCTGCTTCGACTTCCACTTATTTTAAAATAGTTAGTCTATTTCAAGATTTACCCATGAGAACACAGATACAGATAATGCCACACAGAACACCCTCCCAATTTCGGTGCAGGAATGACATTTGACAGCAGGTGGCCCCAAAGTGATATTGGTGCATATATGGAAAGCACTTGCCGCCAAAAGCATCCCTACCAACTTGAAGGTGGTCCTGGACAATACTGCTAAGATTGAAAATTCGATAAAAGCAAGACCTTTAAATAGCAAAATATTTTCCATTCTGTGTACTGAGGTGGAAGCAAGCAATTAAATCTGTTATTCCACTTTTAGAATCATTGGCCATCACATGTCAAGGTTCTACTATATTTCTTTGAAATTTGCTGTGAAATCAAACTATTATTTATATGCCACATACGTTCACATTTATTGTTTGCATAAGAACTGGCAATTCTGGACACTTTCACAGATCTAATCCCATGCTTATTCTAGGGGAATACTGGGTAATTCTAGGAAGCTGGGTTAGGAATAGCAATATTTTTAAACTCATAAAGGAGATTCTGAAAATATAAAGAACAACCAATTTTTAATCAACCCTACTGAGTTTTTTGAAGTAAAAAACAGTAGAAAAACTGTAAACAAGGCTATGCACTACACATAAAGTTCTTTTTGAACAGGTCTTGAGAACGTGTCACCACGGTGATCTCATAGTTAAACCCAGAGCATGTGGGGACAAAGGACAATTAGCAGACTAATAGAGTCATAGAGTTGTACAGCATAGAAACAGACCCCCTTTTGTTTAACCAGTCCAGGCCAACCATAATCCCAAACTAAACTAGTCCCACCTGCCTGCTCTGGCCCACATCCCTCCAAACCTTTCCTATTCACCGACTTATCCAAATGTATTTTAAACAAGCTTACAACAAAACAGAAATGGAGAATAACAGTAAAGTCAAGTTATTTAGACTGGTTAAAATTGGGAATGGATATTTTGCAAAAATCTGTACTTGAACCACAGTTGTTCTCAATTTAGACAAACAATTTGGACTCAGGAGTACAATTTTAATTTTGGTGCATTATTAAGAAATGGTAACTGCCATAAATTACAGGAGGGTATGAAATAAATTGGCAGAGCAGTTGTGTAGTTGAAAACTTAGATTCAACCTAACCAATTTTAAGGTGGTACATTGGGTAGGAATGATAAGGTGGCTACTTGACCAGTATAACATACTTGCTCCTAAGAAACATTACAAGCAAGAGTAGGCAATTCAGCCCTTCAAGCCCACTCCACCATTTAACATAATCATGGCTGATCTTATCCTGGTCTCAGCTCCACTTTCTGCCTGCTCCCCACAGCCCTTTATCCTGTGCTTTCAACGGAAGCAAAACCATTTCTTTCTTGAATCTGTTAATCGATTCTGCGACCGCTGCATTCTGTGGCAGAGTCCCACAGATTCACAACCTTCCAAGAGATGCTCATCTCAGTTTTAAATCTATCTTCTCTGACTGTACAACTATGCCCTCTTGTGCAAAATTGTCCCACAAGAAAGAACATCTGCTCAACACCACCTTAATAATTCCATTTAGCATTATATATACCTCAATCTCATTCTTCACCCCCCCCCCCCAAACAAAAAACTCATTCTACTGAACTCCAGTTGCTATAAGGTCAGTGGGGTGGGAAGAGTCCATCTTCCTTCCCACTTATCTGCTCCACCCTCCCCACTGACCTATCACAATTACCTGGTGAACACCTCAAGACCCTCCAATCCCATGGCATCAATGTGGATTTCACCAGTTTCCTCATTTCCCCTCCCCCCCCCCACCTTATCCAGAACCAACCTTCCAACTAGGCACCACCCTCTTGACCAGTACATCTTCCTTTCCATCTGAGCTATCACCATTACCCCCATTTCCACCCACCTATCGCACTCACAACTACCTTCCCCCCCAGCCCCACAGCCTTATTCCTGATGAAGGACTTTTGCCTGAAGCGTCGACTCTCCTACTCCTCGGATGCTGCCTGACCTGCTGTGCTTTTCCAGCACCACATTCTTGACTCTAATCTCCAGTCCTCACTTTCGCCTATCACAATTATCCCCCACCTACATCCACCTTCCCACATACCTTTCCTACCAAGCCCCACCGCCACCTCCCTCCATATTGCTGTTGAAGGCCTGAAGCGTCGACTCTCTTGCTCCTTGATGCTGCCTGACCTACTTTGCTTTTCCAGCACCACTCTTTTCGACTCTATATTGAAGAGGAAGCTTGATAAAAATGAAGGAGTTGGGGAAAACAAGATACATTGATGCAATTAAATGAAGAAGTTGAAGCATAAGCACTGGCATGGACAAGTTGAGGCAAAGACCTGTTTCTATGTCGTAAACACTTTGTAGTCATGTCCAAAAATCCACTTCACGTTTTTGATGTCTACATACATCAGGTATTGATTTGAGTTGTTTGCATCATGAACACATAGCACGCAGATGGAGTAGGCAATGCATTACAGATTACATGCTGATGTTCCACACACCATGAGGTTACACAACTGTTCGCTGACGAACAACTAGATTAGTTGTTTCTTCTAACAACTCTGCCTCCACAACTTCACCAATCAAATCTTAAAATTTTCAATTGCAGCACAATGTAATTGTGTCTTAAATTAAGTGTTAGTAAAAAAAAAACTGAAAAACTAACTTGTTGGCAACTATGTTTTAATCGATACAATGTGTCAACAGTCACTTAATTATACAAAAGTCTTATTAGACTCAGGCAACTTAAAAATTGTTCAAACTATTTATACAAATGTCAAATTATCATTTGTAATATCTAGTAATAGTCTCCAGATTGAAAGAATGGCAGGAAGAGAAATACACTATTTTAAGTTGTCTTTACTATAACTTGTACAAAATATTAACCAAAATTAAAAATATAGAAATCACTTTCAATAATATCCTTTTTAAAAAGACCAACTCTTTTGTGATCAGGTTTCAAATTAATCAAGCCATGTTAGAAAAAGCACTTATTGAAGTAATGTCCCCCAAGAGTCAGTGCTTGGTCCATTTGTGCTCTCTGTATATTTAGATACTTGCACTTGGGTATAGAAACATGGTAAAGTTTGCCAACATCACAAAATTAAGAGGTTACATAAACATTGAGCAAGACTATAACAATATTTTGAGACAACATACAATGGTTGGGCAAGCAGATGGCACATGCAATAAACTTAATCTGCAATGTGTAATATATTTTGGAAAAATGATAAGAAATGAGAGTACACATTTAACAAAAAAGAGAGAAATGAATATATGTAAACAGCCACTGGTTGAAGTAGATTATTCCTACAAATAAATACTGATTGCGAGATTAAGCAATAAAGAAGTAAAAAGAATGGACTTTTATAAACAATTAGTCTAAATAGATAAAGATGAAGCTGTGCAAAACATGATTAAGCTGCAATCAGACTTCTGACTGCAGGCCATCAGAACCAAATTGTGGCCACAGAAAACACACTATGGATGCATCAGGATGATGCTAAGAATGAGACAAATGCCACATATCTGGGAAAAGGGATACTGGGACTAAAGCAAGTTTCAAAAGGGACTCTTGTGGCACAGTGATGGTATCCCCAACCCTAAACCAGCAGGCCTGGGTACAAGCCCACCTGCTCCAGGTGTTATAAAATCTCTGAACGGGTTGATTAAAAATATTTTTGAAGTTTCAAGGCACTAAAGCAGAAACTCAAGAAACGTATCCCATTTGAGTAAAAAAAAACTAGGACTCAATTTTCAATTATTACTAAAATGAAGAGAAATGGATTCCATAAATTATTGTTGGAACTGACAGCTAAGATTATTTAAACTACTTTCAGGAATACGGAGTTGGTATATTTCAGAAGGACTCGAGATAGGTGCAAAGAATTGACAAGGGATAATATCAGAACTGAAAAGTTATACCTAGTACAGCACTCCACCACCTTCTCAATGGCAGTTGGGGAATGGGTAACAAATGCAGAGTTAGGCAGCAACACTAACATTCCATGCATTGTTTTTTTTTGAGGGAACAAAACGAAAGTGGCTAAGGAGTGATCAAAAAGCTCCTTAAAATAATATATATTCAGTGTGCACGCGCACACACAGTTTCTACTTGTGAGAAAAGCAAAACTAAGGCCATCAACATACAAAAGCCACCACAAACCCAAATGCTGAATTAATAACATCTTTACCAAGAGAGGGGTGAAAATAGCATAGAATTGTAGGAGCAGACTATTCGGCCCATTGAGTCCACATCAATTCACCAAAGAACATCCCACCCAGACCTACCTATCCCTGCATATCCCATGACGAATCCACCTAACCTATACATTCCTGCACAACATGAGACAATTTAGCAGGGCCAACCACCTAAACTGCACATCTGTGGACTGGAGGAGGAAACCAGAGCACCCAGAGGAAACCCACACAGACACAGGGAGAATGTGCGAACTCCGCACAGACAAGTCACCTGAGGGTAGAATCAAACTTGGGTCTCTGGCACTGTGAGGCAGCAGTGCTAACCACTGAGCCACCATGCCAAGATATGGAAAATACTAAAACAGGGGATAGTTGTATAGTGGTAATTGTAGTGTAAATATATTTAAAAGGAAATTAGATAAGCATGGAGGACTTGGGAATAGAGTGATGGTGCTAAACGTCAGATGGGGACGAGTCTCAAGTAGAACATAAATATCAGCATGGGCTGAATGGTCTGTTTGTGTGCTACATATTGCATCTAATTCTATGCCACATGCAATATTTTGCCACAGGGAGTGGTTGAGACACAAGATAGACAAGGACTAAAAGGAGCTGAAAATGTGTTGCTGGAAAAGCGCAGCAGGTCAAGCAGCATCCAAGGAGCAGGAAAATCGACATTTCGGGCATGAGCCCTTCTTCAGGAATGAGGAAAGTGTGCCAAGCAGGCTAAGGAAACTGGAGAAATCTGAGTTCATCCCTTGTGGTTGGATGGTTCCTAGGCAGAAGATGAGGCTATCTTCCTCCAGTCGTCGTGTTGCTATGGTCTGGCGATGGAGAAGTCCAAGGACCTGCATGTCCTTGGTGGACTGGGAGGGGGAGTTGAAGTGTTGAGCCACGGGGTGGTTGGGTTGGTTGGTCCAGGTGTCCCAGAGGTGTTCTCTGAAACGTTCCGCAAGTAGGCGGCCTGTCTCCACAATGTAGAGGAGGCCACATCGGGTGCAGCGGAAGCAGTAAATGATGTGTGTGGAGGTGCAGGTGAATTTGTGGCAGATATGGAAGGATCCCTTGAGATCTTGGAGGGGAGTAAGGGGGGAGGTGTGGGAGCAAGTTTTGCATTTCTTGCAGTTGGTCCGGTGGGTAGTGTCCCGAACGTAGGTGGGGAACGTAGGTGTGAAAAGACCACTCCCTCAGTGACTCCCTCGTCAGGTCAACACCCCCCACCAACCCAACCTCCACTCCCGACACCTTCCCCTGCAACCGCAAGAAATGCAAAGACATGCAGGTCCTTGGACTCCTCCATCGCCAAACCATAGCAACACGAGGCTGGAGGAAGATCGCCTCATCTTCCGCCTAGGAACCATCCAACCACAAGGGATGAACTCAGATTTCTCCAGTTTCCTCATTTCCCCTCCCCCACCTTGTCTCAGTCCCAACCCAGCACCACTTTCCTAACCTGCAATCTTCTTCCTGACCTCTCCGTGCCCACCCCCACTCCGGCCTATCACCCTCACCTTAACCTCCTTCCACCTATTGCATTGCCAACGCCCCTCCCCCAAGTCCCTCCTCCCTACCTTTTATCTTTGCCTGCTGGACACACTTTCCTCATTCCTAAAACGTCGATTCTCCTGCTCCTCAGATGCTGCCTGACCAGCAACACATTTTCAGCTCTGATCTCCAGCATCTGCAGTCCTCTCTTTCTCCTAAAGGACTAAAAGGAAGATAGGAGAGCAAAAGAAAAAGTTCCACAAACATCATAAAAAGATTAATTGTTCTATATTTTGCTTACATTTTCACTACTGTACTTTGGAACCCATTTCACAACATTTACAAATATTTCAGTGTATGTTAATAAGATGCACATTTAAGACCTTTGGGTTTGGCATTCATTGTCTGTCATTGAGTTGGCTTTTATAGCCAAATCCAAATATTAAACTTAAATTGCACATTCACGTCTAAAACATTTTTCACACTAAAGCATATTAAGAAATACAAGCTTGCCAGCTTTTGAATGAACCAGTTGAGTTACAATGGCACAAGTTGTCTTTCCAAAAGTAACTTGATGTAAATCAGATCAGAATTCAAAAGCCTTTATCAACTTAGGGCTTTAAATAAACTGTACAAGTCCATGGCGACATTATGAACAGACCTTCAGATATAAAATCGAGAGATTATTCTGAAATGCATTTACCAAGTGTCGAGTTGACAAAGGCTTGGAACAAAAGCCTGCACAGCTTGACAAAATATCTGTCATCTTCTTGCCAACTGAGAAGTTTCAAAGTCTTCACGAGCACTTAGGCTACCTGAGCTTTCTTTCCTGCAGCTCACATCTAAATCGCTACAAGGGAGCACTTTAAAAAGGCAACAAAAAAAAATAAACCTCTGTAGGCGCGAGCAGCATATACGATCAGAGGACTTTTCTTTTAAAAACCGAGACGGTCTACTTCCATCTTGCAAACATCTAAGAGCCAGTGAAACCACATAATTTCGAAGCGCTCGCCGCATAACACGGGGTTGGCAGGAAATAAGAAAGACATGTATGTTTACATTCTGAGCGCGCTGTGTAATTAATAAAAAGTTAGAGGAGATTCGGCTGGAAAGCTGAGCTGAAGTTTGATTATGAGTTGTCATTCTGCAGCTGGCCGCTGACGGCGCCTGCCTTGTCCCTTCCCCCCGCAGAGAGAGACTCTTTACTGGAAAACACACAAAGACTTTCACCCCCCCCCCCCCCCCCCCGGCCGCAACAGGAGACAGAAAAACCCCTCCGGTTAACAGCTGCCAGACAGGCCGGCGCTTGGCACCCTAACTCCGGAGGCCCGCGCTGCCGACACCCCCTCCCCCCCCCGCCCCGCTCCCGTCCCGGCGGAGAAACCCAAAGCCCAAACAAAAGAGCGGTCCGCACCGGGTTCCGGGCCCAACCTCAGATCCCCGGACTTTCCTAAACCACGGACCGGTCAAGGGGCCGCCTGACAAGGGGATCGGGATTGGCGAGCCAGGCCCTCGCTTACCCGCTTACTGTCGTCGTGTTTGACGGAGGAGCGGGACGAGCGGGTCCGTGACGAGATGCGGCTGCTGATCAGCTCCGAATCCAGCACCGAGTTCCGCCGAGTGCGCACCATTTTCCTCTGTCAGACCCTTAGTTCCCGGCCGATCCAGCTCTACGGATCGTTGGGCGCCATTTCTCCTCTTGTGTCACTCAACACAACGGCAATCGGGGATCCTCGGCTCGGGCTGGCGGAGGCTCGGCTCGCGTCGGGGATCCTCGGCTCGGGCTGGCGGAGGCTCGGCTCGCGTCGGGGAGGCTCGGCTCGGGCTGGCGGAGGCTCGGCTCGCGTCGGGGACCCTCGGCTCCGCTGGTTGGAGAGTCGGCCACGGTCGGAGATTCTCGGCTCGGGCTGGGGAGGTTCGGTTCTGATCGGGGATACTCGGCTCCGGAGGGCAGGGTCTCGGCCGCGGTCGGATATCCTCGGGTCGGCCGGTGGGAGACCCAGCGAGGATCGGGGAGTCCTCGGATTGGGCTCGGGTAGTCCCGGCTCGGGCTGGCGGGAGCTTCGGTCAGGATCGGGAATCCTCGGCTCGTGCTCGGGGTGACTCGGCTCGGGTCGGACGTTGCCGTCTCGGCCGTGGGATGCCCGTCTGAGACTCGGCTCGAATCGGGGATCCTCGGGCGGGGTCGGATATCCTCGCTGTTTGCAACACGCAGGGGCTGAGTGTTGAGTGAGTGACAGGGAGAGGAGTCAATGTGAAATGTCAATTGAAAGCAGGATCGTGAACCTGGGTCACCTGTCTCAGAGGCAGGGGCATTATCACTACATCACAAAGCCCCAACACCCCACGCTGCCTTAAATTGACATCTAATATTGCTTCCACTCACCTGTTCCAGAGGGGTGTAGTAACATCTCTGAGTCATTTAAAACAAAACATGGGATTGGCATCACCCACTTGACAAAATTAGACAGACCTGTTTTAAGACAGACAGATATCTGAGTTGACCTCATTTATTTAGTCTTTTGCCAAATAAATAATTCCATTAAAAGGGCCAGTTGGCTGCACACCTCGCCTCTTTAGATTAGATTACAGTGTGGAAACAGGCCCTTCGGCCCAACAAGTCCACACCGACACGCAGACACGGGGAGAATGTACAAACTCCACACAATCAGTCGCCTGAGGTGGGAATTGAACCCAGATCTCTGGCGCTGTGAGGTAGCAGTGCTAACCACTGTACCACCGTGCCTGTGATGCAACATAGGTTCAATTCCTGCACCAGCTGAGGTGACCGTGACTCCCCTCACCTGAGGCACAGTGACCCTCAGGTCAAACCACTGCCTCCAATGACAGAGCAGTCTGTGGCAACCTTACCTTATTTTTAATTCCAATAATTCATCTTCAAAACTTAAAATGTTTTTCAAGCTCAACAATAAGTTGCATTGATGTAGTGGTTTATGATAGGAAGTACCACAGTGTTAGGGTTTGTTTTGTATTAGAGGGTAGGTTAATAGTTAGGAGACAGTAGTTGTTTTTGTGTTTATTTTCTTTTTAATTATGCTGATATTTGTTATTAATTGTGTTTTTCAATAATTTTATATGTTTGTAAAGTTAAAAAAAATTGCTAATAAATATATTTATAAAAAAAGATAGGAAGATTCTTGGTATAACAGTGTGCAGTTGGCACTTTCTCCCTTTGTCTGCATGGGTTTCCTCTGGGTGCTTCAGTTTATTCCCACAGTCCAAAGATGTGCAGGTTATGTGGATTGGTGATGCTAAATTGCCCATTATGTCCAGAGATGTGCACGCTCAGTGAATTAGCCAAGGGAAATGCAAGGTTACAAAGATTGGGTAGGGGGCACTGTGACTGAGTGGGATGTTTTTCGGAGGGAAGGTGTGGATTTGATGGGCTGAAACGCCTGCTTCAACACTGTAGGGATTCTATGCTTCTATGAACAGAATTATCAGACAAACCAAATAAAGAAATGTAATATCACCATCGTTCCAAAGGACCAGAGGGCTGCTCTGTCATTAGAGAGAGATGATTGGTGGTGATTTAACCTGAGGGACACAACACCTTTGGCACAGGTAGTATTTTTCATGGTAACCTGAGCAGGAATTAAATCCACACTGTTAGTATCACTCTGCATCGCAAACCACTCATCCAGCCGAATGAGGTAACCAACTGTAATATAAGACATAGGAGCGGAAGTAAGGCCATTCGGCCCATCGAGTCCACTCCGCCATTCAATCATGGCTGATGGGCATTTCAACTCCACTAACCCGCATTCTCCCCGTAGCCCTTAATTCCTTGTGACATCAAGAATTTATCAATTTCTGCCTTGAAGACATTTAGCGTCCCAGCCTCCACCACACTCTGTGGCAATGAATTCCACAAGCCCACCACTCTCTGGCTGAAGAAATATGAAGAGTATAAAACAAAGAACTGCAGATGCTAGTGATCTGAAAAAAAAAGAAATTGCTGCAGAAACCCAGCAGTTCTGGGGCCCGAAACGTCGATTTTCCTGATCCTTGAATGCTGCCTGACCTGCTGTGCTTTTCCAGCAATGCACTCTCAATTCTGATCTCCAGTATCTGCAGACCTCACTGTCTCCTATCCTGTTTTTGAATGACTTCCAAGACCCAACAATCTAACTTAAGATTCCACTTTCCAGAGGTACTGTCGCGCACCCCTCACCCCCCCCAAAAAAAACAGTGAATGTGAGCTTGGCATCTTTGCATTGTTGCTGCACATGATGTGCCTATGAGCATCTGGGGTAATAATTGCTTCTGAAGACAGTTTACAAGGAAAACATCAATAGTTAAATGTTTCAGTGGATTGAAACAGCGCACAGGAATATAGTGCAAAGTGCTGTATTTGATTCAAATTTAGTGTATAATGAAGCTTAACGCCCATGCAACCAAGTGGCTTTACAGTTTTTAATGTACAGCTGGGAGTAGCAGATTGGAGGCTTTCTCAATAGATGGCTGGAGATATCCAATTTCCTCCTCATCACCAACACTTTCCCCTAGCTCACTTGCGTTCTTTGCAGTCTCTTCCTCAAAGTGGGTGAGAATCTGTATACCCCATCCCCATACCCCACCCATCTGTGCACACTGTGCTGGTTGTACACATTTTTCTACTGCAAAGGATAAAAATAACACAAGACTTTAGCATGCACCATATTTGCATTCATATACACAGACAAGGATGTGAATCCTTAGATTGTTCATATGCAATGCTTATGAGAAGAGTGTGGGATAGGGGATATTATGAGTTAACAGGCTCAGAATGAAAGATCCTTCAGTACAATCAAAGAATTTGAGTAGATGCAAATCAATAAAATTTTACATGATGCCTGCGACTGATATTCCTGTGAAAGGTTCATCCTGAAGTCACTTTTTGTTCTATGTAAGCCTTTGGTGAGAAACAATCAGATGTGTAGGTTCTCCTAGCTGTGATACGTTAGAGAACTGGCATGAGCTTTATGTCAGTCCTTATTATAAGTGTGAACCCTGGCAGATTTGTACAAGGCAGTAGTACGGTGGTGCAGGTAGTGCAACTTTGAAAAGTGCAATAAAGACATTAATTGTACGTGAGTCATCCTAAGGAGAGGCCTGGTATCCAGTTTTGTGTACGTCAGTCTGTGCAGTGGTAAACTTACAATACAAACATGCACTTATAGCATCATGAAGCATAAGTAGACAGTGATGAATCCTTTGACAGTGTGTAGTCTTGAGGGACTGGATCCAGTCTCTGCACTGGTTCCTATAAGCAATAACATGCACAGCCATCTTGAAGACATAGAATCTGAAGGAGGCCTTCATTTCTGCATCACCATTCTAAGTCCACCTTCCTGTCTTTTCCCTCAACCCTCAATTCACTTACTGATTAAAAGACTGTCTACCTTAGCCTTGAATATACTTAATGGCCCAGCCTTCTTTGGTAAGAATTCTGCAATTCACTACCCTTTGAGAAAATAAATTCCTCCTCATCTCTGTCTTAAATGGATGACCCCTCTTCTGAGACTATACCCTCCGGTCCTAGACTTTTCCACGAGGGGAAACAAACTTTCCGCATTTACCTGTCAAATTCCCTAAGAATCCTATATATTTCAATAAAGTGACCTCTCATTCTTCAGACTCCAGTGAGTAAAGGCCCAACCTACTCAACCTCTCCTCATAGGAAAATCCCTTCATACCTGGAATCAACCTAGTGAATCTTCTTTGGACTGGCTCCAATGGTAGTAAATTGTTCTTTGTGTAAGGGGATCAAAGTTTTACACAGTATTTTAGTTGTGGTCCAACAAATGCTTTGTATATTGTGAACAAGCACTCTCTATTTTTAAACTCCATTGCCCTTGAAATGGAGGCCAACAGTTGCTTTCCCTATTACCTGCTGAACTTGGCCACTGGCTTTTTGTGATCTTGCACAAGGATCTGCAAATCCCTCTGTACCGTTGCTTTCTACAATCTTTCTCCATTTAAATCATATTCATCTCCTCTGTTCTTCCTTCCAAACATTATATTCGTTCTGTCAATTTTTTTGCTCATTCACTTAACCTGACTATATTCCTCTTTAGACTTTGTGCAACCTGCAAACTTGGTAATAGTCCATTCTCTTCCATTGTCCAAGTTATTAAAATGTCATTACTGGTAATCTCACATTCCCTCTCGTGTAGATGCCCTGCAGGAGCACCTGTCGGGAGGCAACATTTGTAGTGGTGACTGAATGTGATGAATCACTGTCCTTGAAAAAGAAAAAGCTTCAAAGGAGTTTTGAAAATCATGAGGGACATGGAATGAGTGCATGAAAAGAAACTGTTCCCACTCCCTAATGAATTGTGAATCAGATGGCATAGTTTTAAAGTACTTTGCAAAAGAAGCAAATTCCTGAAGCATTAACTGATTATTTAAATGGAAATAATGTGCAGGGTTACAGGGAAAAGGCAGGAGATTGGCACTAAGTCAAAATGTGCAGAGAGCCGTGCATCATGATGGACCAAATGACCATCATCTGCACCATGCTAATTCTATGATTCTGTAATGTTACCAGGTTGTAGAGAGTGAAGTATTGAGGAGAAAGTGAGGTCTGCAGATGCTGGAG
>NW_025211940.1:0-17750 GCF_004010195.1 Chiloscyllium plagiosum
ACAATTAATTTTCAGCTCTGCTTTACAAATTGAACTGTTTTTCATGAATTTTGACCTTATTGGTGAGTGGGACTGCAAATCAGAGAACAATTTGATTATAAAAGTTTACATTTATAAAAATAATAAAATTTCAAGCATTGGTACTGTATGATCTATCAAGGCTACCAATTTTACATTGTTGTGTTCAATAAACCAAAAGCCAACAACTGCCACAAGCACATGGCCTCTTTTGTTGTGTTTCAGGTTTGACCTTACAGAGTACATTATGGTGGCACTCAGGAACTGTTGTGTTTCATGTTCAATTAACTCTTCTTTAACATTTAACACATCATGCAGGTCTTCTATAACAATCTAACACTTCCTTAAACATTACACTGGAGCAGCAACACAAAAAGGTTAGAAAGTATCTTGTGAACAAGACATAAACATCTTGCAGATGAACATAGATTGAGTGGGCAAAAATCTGGCAATAGAGCATAATTTGGAAAAATGTGAAGTTGTTCACTTAGCGGGAAAAATGAAAAGACATGTTACTTCAATGGATAACAACTGTAAAATGCCAAGTACAGGAATTTATGAGTTCTCGTAGGAATGTCAAAAAGTTAGAATGCAGGTACATCATGTAATCAAGGTGGCTAATGGGATGCTAACCTCGAATGACAAAAAGAAATGAACAAAAAAAAATTATGCTTCAGTTGTATAGGGCACTGGTAAGACCACAACTCAATTACTGTGTGCAGTTTGCTTCTTATTTAAAGTGAGGTGTAAATGTATTGGAAGCGTTTCACAGGAGTTTTACTAGAGTACCTGGAGTGAATGGGTTGTCTTATGAGGATAGGTTGTACATGATGAGCTTGTTTCCACTGCACTCTGGGGCGGCATGGGGGCACAAGTGGTTAGCACGGCTGCCTCACTACACCAGGGACCTGGGTTCAATTCCAGCATTGTGTGATTGTGCAGAGTTTACATGTTCTCTCCCATCTGCATGGGTTTCCTACCACAATCCAAAATTGTGCAAGCCAAGTGGATAATACTCATGGTAAACGTGGGGTGATAGGGTGGCTCTGGATGGGATCCCTTCAGAGGGTTGGTGCAGGCTCGATGGGCTGAATGGTCTCTATCTGCACTGTTGGGATTCTATTCTATGATTCTACTGCATTTTAAAAGATGGTTGACTTGACTGACATGCATAAGATTCTGAACAGTTTTGACAAGATGGACATCAAAAGAATGTTTCCTCTTGAGGATCAGTTCAAAACTTGGATACAATGTTTAAAAATAAGGGATGATTTTTTTTTAGAACAGATGAAGAGATTTGTTTCCCTCAGAGGGATTGTGGCTATGGAACTCTGCCTCAGAAGGCAGTAGAAGCAGGGTCATTAAATCTTTTTAAGGCAGAGGTCGGTATATTCTGTTAGGAAAGGGAATCAAAGGTCATGAGGAGTGAATGGGAATGTGGAGTTTGAACATAAACTGATCAGCCATGTGCAACAGGCTCAGGGAGCAAAAGGTCTAGTTCTGTTCCAACTTCATATCTTCATGTATAGAGGCCCTGAAGTGGAGGATGAAAACACAACAGAGTTGCTATCACCAACTGAATAAAGCACACACACATCTTTAAAACAAACCATAAGACAACACAGTTTCATGAACTAAGAACATGTATCAGGAATATCAAGAAATGAATGATTTAAAGCCAAGAAAGTCAATAATGGATCTCATAGCACACAAATTCCACAATGCCCCGTGCACCAAGATTTGTTCAGGATCTGATAAAGATAAAATATTACCTCGAAACAAGTTGCATTTATCGAGCTTTAACACAGAAAAGCATCCCAAAGTATTTCACAGAAGATGAAGCAGACCAAAAATTAGCTTCAAAGAAAAAATATTAGGACACTATATTAAGCGAATAGTTGAACAGTATTGAGATCGAGAGGTTGAGAGAAGGAATTCCAGAATTTAGTTTGAGACAGGTTGAAGCACAACTGCTGCTGGTGAGTTGGCAGCAGTCAGGAAAAAGCGGGAATTGGAGGAAGGCAGAGATCTTTGGATGGGGGGTATGGAGAAGATGTGTCGAGGATGAAGTTAAAGATAGTAAGGAATCTGAACACACAGAGACAAGGACTTAAACTGTAAATTCAAAGTGTCGGTGGATCCAAAACTAAAGGGGCAGCATGGTGGTGCAGTAGTTAACACTGCTGCCTCACAGCACCAAGGTCCCAGGTTTGATTCCAGCCTCGGGTGTCTGTCTGTGTGGAGGTTATACATTCTCCCCATGTCTGTGTGGGTGTACTCTGATTTCCTCCCACAGGCCAGGTGAATTGGCCATGCTAAATTGCCTATAGTGTTCGGTGCATTAGTCACAGGGAAGACGGGTCTGCGTGAGGGTTTGGAGGGTTGGTTGGGCCAAAGGGCCTGTTTCCACACTGTAGGTAATCTAATAACACAGGTGATTTTTTAAATGATACATCCCTTGACTTTTGAACAGAAACTTCTAACACAATGATAGTTCTATTAAAAAAAACAATATGAAGTTTCTTATTCAATTCTTCTTCCACAGTAGCTGTAGACACGAAAATGAGTTAATTCTGCCTGTGTCTGAGGGAGAAGCAGCCACATGTCGACCGTGTTCTAGGATTTTATTTAAAATTATCCAGCGACAGAAATTGATTGAGTGAGGGAAATTCCATTCGACTACGCGGGCTACTCCGAGGTCACCCACACAGGGTCAACAGCGGTCTCCTGAGCGGGATAGCTTGCCCTGGTGCCTGGAATGGTTGCCAAGGGTGTGGAGTAGCTGCAGCCCTGAGTGGAAAAGGCAGTGCGATAGGGCCGCACCGCTTTCCCCCAGCCCAGCCCAGTCCCGCCGGCCGCGGTCACACAGCCAACTGCAGATTCACTTTGAACGTGCTGCCCTCCACACAATTGTACAACTTTTAACTTTACCTTTAGCAACAAAGCGGCATCCTCGGGCGGATGGACGGAAGACCTTATATTTGTGCAGTGCCTCCGATCCTGTTGATTCTCGGCCTCATCAGAAGTGAAAGTGAAAATGCAAGACTCGCGAATACTCCTTTGGACTGTGGGAGATAACATTGTTCGATTGAACGTTACTGTACAGCGTGTTGTAATATACATTATTCATTTTTAAAAAGTGTCACTAAAATGAACCATGTTGAAATCAGGCTGTACTAGATTTGTCCGTCATTGTAAAGGTCGCCCGCACCTTTTAGAGTTCATCATCGAGACCTCGATCTTGCAAGGACAAAACACAAAACTGATCTGAAAATGTTACCCTAATTTTACTAAAGTAAAGTTACAGCCAAGTTCCAGATCTCATTAAAACGGGTGTAGATCAAGAAAGTAATGTATTAGCATTTTTTAAAAATTTGTTCATGGGATTTGGACAACATTGGCCAGCCAACATTTATTGCCCATCTCTAATCGCCCTGGAGAGGAAGGTGGTGAGCTGCCTTGAACTGCTGGGTACATGTGGTATAGGAACAAGAACAGGATTTGCATTCTTTGACAGTGAAGGAACAGACAGGATGGTGAGTGGCTTGGAAGGGCACTTGCAGGTGGTGGCATTACCATGTATCTACTGCCTTTGTAGGTGATAGCAGTTACGGGTCTGGAAGGTGCTGTCCAAGATGAGTTGTTGTGGTGTATCTTGCAGGAAGTATGCACTGCAGCCACTGTGAGCGTTCAGGTTGGGGCACCAAACAAGTGGGATATTGTGCATTGGTTGGTTATAGGCTTCTTGAGTATTGGAGTTGCACTCATCCAGGCAAGTGGGGAGTATTCCATTGCATTCCTGTCTTCTGTCTGTACAGGGTGGAAAGGCTTTGGTGAATTGCTCACCACAAATTCTCAGCCTCTGATTTGCTCTCATAGCCACAGTACTTATATGACTAGTCCAGTTCAGTTTCTAGTCAATGGTAACCCCATTGATTTAGCTGTGGTAATTCTGAGAGGAGACCTGACTATGAAGGCTATGGACAGGGTGTTTAGAAAGCATCTATTCCCCTTACATGGAGCATAATTTTTAATGTGAAAGATAATTATGTTAGAGGGCATTTAAGGTTTTTCTCCTCCCACACAGAGTATAGTGGGCATTTAGAATAGTGTCTGGGAGCGTGACTGAGGCAGGAATAGTATTTGAATGAGCACTTAAAATGTCATACTATTCAAAGCTGTGGGCCAAGTATTGGAAAGATGGACTAGTATAGATTGAATAGTTTTCTGTTGGTGGAAACTTGATGAGCCTCTTCTGTACTGTATGATTCTTTGGTTCTAGAACCTGATTATGAACCTGACATTAACTTCACTCCCAGGAACCCTAATTTATGCTGGCAAGGGAAAAGCATGCAGGAAACAACCTTCATTCTTCACTCCCCATCTGGCTGGTTCCAAACTGGGGATAGAAATCTCCTGCTGATTGTTTGAGCAAATGTTGCCTGCTGTGAAACAACTGCTCCTGATAACAAGAAAACCAACTGGAAATGTAAATGAAAGAAATTATTCTTTCTTCAATAATGCCTGTCAACAATATCAATCTAATTTATTTAATGTTGTTTTGCATAGAATAAGACTGTCCTTAAGAAAATGAATGACTTGTGGCATGTTTATGTCATTTAAGAGCACTAACCCCAAATAATGAAGGAAAGGTCATGATACTTAAAATTGAAATGTAATAAGAGTATCTGAGGAGGTTAGGAACCACAGCAGTGGCCACTATTAATGTCTGCTGCTCCAACTTTACTGCCAGGAGTTAAATATTAAGTACTTAATATTTAAGTACACTGACAGGGACCCTCTTATGGCACAGTGGTAGTGTCCCTACCCTGAGACTGGGAGGCCCAGGTTCAAGTGTCACCTGCTCCAGAGGGTGCACTAACATCTCTGAATGGGTTGATTAGAAAGCTAGGTTAAATTTAAAACAAAGTAGCTAAAGCTTTTAATAACAGTCACGTGAAATATAACTCAAGATCACTGATCTGACTTCCTTTTCTCCTTTGATAGTTGTGTCAAATGATTGTAAGGCTGAAAAATGAAATGTAAGTACATTTTCATCCATCTCAGAAAATATAAAACACTAAAAATTTTCAGGATGGTCAAAAAAATGAAAAATTGCAGAAATCTAATTCTGCACCAGCCCTCATCTCAGTTCCACACATTATAAATTCAAGGTCTCAGCTGCATAGTTAGAAAATCACAAACAGTACCAAACTTCTTCCAAATAAGATGATTAAATAAAACTTGACTCATTTAATAAATAGTTCAAACAAGTCCTCTGATTTCCTGAAGCCAAAATAGGTCAAATATCTAAGTAGAGTTCAATCAAATGAAAAAAAGAATATCAAAAAAAATATGCAATTGAATGTAAAATGAATATTAGCCCATTTGCTTTTAATGGGAAAATTTGAATTAGAAATTAACTATTTAATGGTTCTTGCCAACTTCAGTATTCAGATGCCCTTTCAGTTTATTGGACAAAAATAGATAGGGAAATGATAATTCAAGGAGAAAGTGAGGACTGCAGATGCTGGAGATATTTCTGAAAATGTGTTGCTGGAAAAGCGCAGCAGGTCAGGCAGCATTCAAGGAGCAGGAGAATCGACGTTTCGGGCATGAGCCCTTCTTCAGGAATAGCTCATAATATGGAATTCCCATTAAATCTAATGGCAAGACTCAGTTGTCTGGTTATTCAAATTGTAAAATTATTTCGAATACTCCATTAGAAATGTGACAGTTCTGGTTAAATCTTTATATTATGCATTTCGGATGACAATATTTACATTAACATCAATGTGAACCATGAAAAGTAGTCACAACGTAATCTGGAATTCATGAATGAAATGAATGGAATAAGAAGATCCTTTCAGGTGGCTCACTAGCTACAACCTAATAGATAGGAATGAAATGAAACAAAGACACTCCCACCTAACCTGATGACTCATCCTTCAATGCCTACATTTTATCCACATTAAGTCTCTTTAAAAATTGTTCTGAGCAAGCAAATCTTTGGCCATCTCATTCAAGCCTACTTCACTGACTGTATTCTGTTTTCTGTCTTTTTGATGGTTGACATATTAAAAGGTCAGTGCTATTAATATCTTGTACTTTGATGATATGAATTTCTTTATATAAATACTTCATTTTTGACAATTACATTACTGACAAGCAGACATGGAATAATAATGGCTTTGTTCCTAAGGCAGGATTGCTCTGTCCTCTTTCACCAAGCCTAATTTCCATTATATTGTCAAGATCATGATATTATTCACATAAGTGGATGTAGTGTGTAGTTAGTAAAATACATTGTTAGTCCCATAATAATATGGTTTAATGAATTGATTCGAAGGATCAGTCAGTAATTGTAATTAGATGTGTATTATCAGGAAAGACAGAAGCAAGAAAAGGATGCCTGTCTTTATAGTCCAGAAACGTTCCAAAATCGTAAGATTCACCTTTTAATTTCAATGAAGAATAACTTTGTTCCCTGTGCTTCAAAACAACTAATTTTCAGCTTGCAGAGAGATACAAATGTTTACTTTAGAAGTAATAAATATTTACAGCTAGTGCCATAGAAATCGCACTGATTCACATTCTGTTTATATGCAAAATCTATCAAGGTAGTTAACAGGAACATTATAAAGCAAAGTTTGACAAAGTCAGAGAAAAAGCAGATAGCCAAAAGCTTGCTCGGTTTTAAAGACTGCCTTAAAACGATAAAAGAAAAGTAGGGAGTATTCGAGAAAAAAATACAGAGCATAGAACCTAGGCTGCTGAAGACATAGCCACCAATGGTGAATATAAAATTGGAGATGGTCAAGAGCTGATCAGAGGTGCACAGATATCCCTGTGAGGTTTGTGAGTTAGACATTAGAGAGATAAATAGATGCAAGGTCTTACAGGGATTTGAAAGCAAGTATGAGAATTGCAAATACAATTAGGCACATTGCACTACAATTGTGTTGTCTCCTTGTATCAGCAATTCTGTGGAAATGGTTTTGATACTATGACAGGAGAGAAATTTCTATTATTTGTACTGGTAAATTCATTACCATGATGCCATTAACTAGAAGTAGTACTGATTCAGATTATGTTTAACATCTACTGAAGATCACGATTGTATGCCAGCAGCATATGAACAAAGTAGATCGTAACCATATCCATGCTATACTTGTTCAAAGCTTTAATCTACTAGGAATATAAAGAATCTAACTAAATTAGCCTCACTAATCCTATGACAGCTATTAGAAATGTTATATGTTGGCCATTGAAAGGTCTTGTAGTGTCGTGGTAGTGTCCATACCTCAGGTCCAGAAACATTGAGTTTGAGTCCTGCTCCAGGTCTTGTCAGCCATGGAGAGTGGATTTGAAATCTGGCTAAATAGATTAATTATCAGTACGTACACACATCTGAAGGCAGGTAGTAAGAGTGGGAAACCTCCTGGACAGCCATGGTGCAGAAATCAATGGAAAACCACTTCTGCACTTTGCTCTGATCCGAAGGAAATCCATGGCCCAATTCTCAAACAAGAAAGGGAATTAAAAAACTGCAGCTAAAGTTGCGCTCTAATACCTTTAATCACTTTATCCTCACTTTTAAACTCGTATTGGTTTGTGAGTTTGGAGAGGATTTGTAGCTCAGGTTGTGGATCAGGTTATAAGTTGGCTCGCTGAGCTGGTAATTTGTTCTTAGTTGTTTCGTCACCATGCTAGGTAACATCATCAGTGAGCCTTCAGTGAAGGGCTGGTGTTCTGTCCCATTTGCTATTTAACTGTCTTGGTCTGTTGTGGTGGATGATATCACTTCCAGTTCTTTCTCTGAGAGGTTGGCAAATGGGGTCCAAATCGATATGTTTGGTAATGGAGTTCCAGTTTGAATGCCAGGCCTCTAAGAATTCCCGTGTGTGCCTTTGTTTAGCTTGACCCAGGATGGATGTACAGAAAAGCCACACACGCTGACCAGATACTCAACTACAGGAGCAAACACCCTAACACCCAAAAATGGAGCTGCATCAGGATATTATTTAAATGAGTCATAACAGACTGCAGCACCCAGGAATTATGAGAAGCTGAGGAAAAACACCTATACAACGTATTAAGGAACAACGGGTACCCAATAAGCGGAGTCCGCCGATTCCTACACAAAAGATCGAAACAAGAAGAAAAAACAGAGTCAGAGTCATTGGGGACATTTAAGTGATTGGTAGACATGCACATGGATAGCAGTGAGTTGATGGGTGCATAGGTTAATTTACTATATTTTACATTAGGATTAAACCTTGGCACAACATTACTCTGCCAATAGTATAAATTCCTGTTAAAGATTCACAGTTTCTTATACTTTTCACAGATATCAGCACTGATTCTCTAAGTGGACTCATTCCAGTTACTAAGGAAAGCTTTCACCCTTTATTGGCAGAGATGTTGCACTTCTATCCCCTCCAAAATTATTGCGTTTGTCACTCAATAGGATTAGTCAGTCTCTCGCCATACATTAAAGACATCTCGGAGATGATGACCAGACTACTCTGGCACCCAGGTATCATGTTAGCTCACAAACCTACCATCACACTGAAACAGCTCCTGACGAATTTAAAGGACCTCATACCAACAAGCAGCAGAACGAACGTCATATACAAAAATACCCTGCAAGGACTGCAACAAACATTATATTGGACAGATGGGCAGGAAACTAGCCACCAAGATACATGAGCACCAACTAGCCACCAAAAGACATGATCAACTATCACTAGTATCCATACACACAGACGAAGAGGGACACCAGTTCGACTGGGACAATACATCCATCCTGGAACAGGCTAAACAAAGACACACACAAATTCCCAGAGACCTGGCATTCAAACTGGAACTCCATCAACAAACATCGGAGGCTCACTGATGATGTTACCTAGCATGGCGACAAAACATTTGAGAACAAATCTCCCAGCTCAGTGAGCAAACTTACAATCTTATTGGTTAACAACAGATTAAAGTAATTTTCATATTAATTAGTAATTCATTGTATGAATAATATCACACACACACACGCACACACATACAATCTTCAAAGGGCTAATAAAGTTATGTTAGTACACAAATTTCTGCTTGACACTATCCTTGATAACCCCAATCAGAGATTACCTGCTTCAGTCAGCAGACTACTGCAGTCACTGTTGTGGTAAGTATAGCTTGTTTAACTATAAATATACATTAGACAAAAAACTTAAAAACTAGGTTTTTATAAACACTTAAACTGAGTCCAGTGTGAAAGTGAAGTCAAAGATTTTATGATTTATTTGGTAGCTTTGAATAAGTATTTCTTGCATGTTTATCAGTCACATGTTTTTTACATTTTTAAATTAAGTAACTAATATAATCATTCTGCTCTATTGATTTTTTTTGTGTGTAAGTGTTGTAAAGACATCCACAGTTAACATAAGAATCTCACAACTTACTCAGTTGTGTTGTTAAATGCAAATTACTTAATACTGAAAACAAACTCTGCTTGGTCTTGCTGTGTCTGACACATTGCTGTGCAATTACCAGAATGTGAGAAACTGCAAGAGGATGACGAGACATTCAGTAAGAGTGAATATGTGAAAAAGTAATTAAATGTGAGAGTAAAATAGTGGGTTACTGAGAGAGGGAGTCTGCACATGAGAGTGAGTCAGTGTGAGTTTGATACCCATGGGAATGGCCTCAACCGGGACCTTGGGTTTATGTCACAGTACAGGTGACCCCACTGCACTGTACACACACAAAGACACTCCTACACACACACACACTTACACACGCACACACATACACATATAAGTTTATGGGGTGAATTTGTACTCGCAGAGTTATATTTTACTTTGCTAAAAAACTGCATGAATCCATGTAAGATTCTGTAAATTCATTTTTTTAGACTAGAATCAGTATAAACATTGTGGCACAGATAGTATCAGACAGGGGAGCTCACACCTTCAATATATTAGCTGGGCTGACAGATACCAATTGTTAAAGTTGACTTGAGAATGTAACTTTTAAAAAGAGGTTTTGCGATTTACATATGAAAGAACTGAAACTAGCATGGTCATTCTAACAGAAGAGAGACTTAACAAACAATCCAGGTCTTTTTCAAAATATAATTTCAGTTACATCACACTGTAAACTTTTGCTATAAATTATGTGTCTTACAATCTTGTACTCCACAACCACCTGATGAAGGAGCAGCGCTCCAAAAGCTACTGCTTCCAATTGAACCTGTTGGACTATAACCTGGTGTTGTGTGATTTTTAATTTTCTTTTGGCAGAAGCCTGGATTTTCACCACATTCAGCATGCTGAAAATCGTGGGCAAGACTGCAAATCAAATTCCCAGACAAGGCCCTTCCATTGTTGTGGGAGAGGAAATGGTGTGATGTATGTGTCATACATGTTTAATGTGGGCAGTGCAATTTAAATCAGCAGCTATCTTCATCCCATTCAGATTATGGGAGCTAGAAATATAAAAACTGGAGCAAAGTGATAAGGAGTGATAAGGTGTGATAAGATCAGGTGTGAACTTTGTGTTTCTTTGGATAGCCAAATACAGGTCGTTCTGCTATAACGTGCATTTCGATAGCGCAAATTGGCTATAATGTGATTGATGAATTGTGGACGTTGTTTGGATAACACAAACTTTCTACTGAATGGGTATAGCAATTTACTATTAGAGATCTTCTACAGCGTAATTTTCTATAGTGGTTTACCATAATGCAATTTTCTACAGTGTGTTGTAGAGGAAAACAATGCCGTGTTATAACAGAATGACCAGTACCCAGTTGCAGAGCTTTATGCACCCTTACATATTTAACACTGAATTTGATTTCACTGTACTGGAACTAGCACAGACTAATTTCCAATTGTCTTGCCTTTACCCAAATGAATAGGAGGGGGTGGATGTTAGACACAACAAGATAATATTTTTGCCCCAACTAAAACGTGCATTCAGGTGCCAAGAAGAACTTTGTAATCAAGATAGATGATTGGCATGGCACCATCACATTCACAATCAATGGAAGCCAGTCAACATGAGCAACTGGAGGGCAGACTGAGGACAGAAGGAGGAGGCAGTGCATTCACACCCAGACAGGAGGAAGAAATAGAGGACAAGTAGTACAATGCATGGGATGGATGTTTAGAATCCCTTGATATCTACAACTGCCTCAATGACTTCCCAAGCCTTGGGGTGGCCTTCACATGGACTTTATCAGATCAGTTGTAGGTCTGCATCAGCTATCCGTTCTGGCAATTACTCTATCAATAGTGTAAATTCCTGTTAAATATTCAGTTTCTTATACTTTTCACGGATATCAGCACTGATTCTCTCAGTGGACTCATTCCAGTTACGAAGGAAGGCTTTCACCCTTTATTGGCTGAGATGTTGCACTTTATCCCCTCCAAAATGATCGCGTTTGTCACTCAATAGGATTAGTCAGTCTCTCCTGCTCAGATGTCATGTGGTTAAGCCCCACAACAAAGTTAAGCCCATAACAGTGATTGATTGCTCTATTCACCTTCATAGGATTTTCACTGTACCAGGGAACTCCACCAGATGTCCATACATCTGTTATTAATTGGACACAAAAAGTGACTGCTGAGGTTCCAGAATATTGCAGCATTTTTCTGATTCTCCTAACTCATTAGTGGCCCTCTTCCAGCCCTGAATCCAGGAATTCTCATGCTCTCCTACTGCTGTAGTTTGTATCCAGACTTTCTTCGTTGTGTCAGTTGGTTTCCAATGATCAGCAGGGTTCAGGAGCATTAGCATATCCTCAACTAACATTAAATGGTCTTGATCATGAAAATATGTGGCAGTTGGGTTTATGTTTTCCTCCATGATTCCTCCATGTGAGATGCTGTCAATAAAAATGTACAGTGAAATGGGTCAGAAGAATTTAGATTAAAATGCTGTCAGTCATTTGTTCCCTCAGTTGCTCAAAACCTTGTGTGCTCAGACACATGGACCTCTGGATCTGGAAGCCACTGCTTGCACATGGATTTCAGAGCCCATGCAGTAACAGGAAATTTTAGAAGGAATTTAGCTTATACGCACTAACAGTTTTCAGCATATCATTCAATAAATTCTGATAACGGTAGGATGGAAAGGATAGATCTCCTCATGTGCCATGTATTGTTGCAGCTGTCACTACAAGGCTGCATATTGATCCATCACCACTGACAGCCTAACCAGTTTTGTCTTAGTCACAATGTTATGGCATAGCAGTGAGGGACCTGGCCAAGCACTAGTGCATCCTGCCAGATAGGTGCAAAAGAGGACAGTGGGTGAGATAACTGTGTTAGCACTGTTCACTTTTTATCCACTAACCCTTGGCAGCTAACTTCATTGTCACATGTACCAGGTAGTGGTGGTATAGAGTAGTGCTATGTCCATGGATGTGTCTTGAGAACATACTGCGTTCTTTTGATGCTTCAGTAAGGTATACATTAAATAAGCTGTGGCAATAACAATTTTCACATTGGGACAGCTAATGGTAGGTCATCTATTCCAGAGTTAGCTAACAGTTGATTCACTTGATAAGTTAATGATGTTTCCTTCAATGCACAGGAAGCTTACCACAGAAGACCAAATTTTCAAATGTGACTTTCTGAAGGCCTGCTTTTACATACGCTAAATCTGGGATTCCCAACCTGTGCCAGGGCCACTTCAGACTCCTCAATAATTCCATGTCTGGCAATCCTGAGTCCAAATGTATCATCCCTTCTCACCTGACATTATTGAAAATTATGTTTGTGGAGCCAGGGATTCTCCAAAGTCTGTGTGCCCAATACAGGGATGAAAACTTAAACCACTATCTAGCATGTGGTTTAAATTTTGTGACATGTTCAAATATCTAACTTGCCACCTCACTTGCTTGTAGTCATGGCTGAAGTGATAGAAGTTAAGTTCGGTTCTTATGGATAGGTAGTACTACCTTACCAAATATTATACAAGACTGGACTGTGGCTAAAACATGAAATTGTTATCTCAAGATGTTAATGCATTGAGACAACATGAGTGAGACCAGTATAAAATCAATGTCATTTACTCTATTCTGTTCTATCACTTGTAATTTCTCAACTATATTTCCATGATTCATTGGAAATATGCCTTCTCTCAGTTGTACCTCAATTGAGGATTTGATGTTTACTCATTAAGATGTACAGCATGGAACAAACCTTTCAGTTCAATTCATCCATGCAAACCAGATATCCGAGATGTTGTAGAAAATCTCAGGCATCAGACCTTGAGCATTAACAGACTTTATTACATGGCCATGCGGAAAACGTCCTGCCTCACAGAGAGAGAGAGAGAGAGATAGAGAGACAGGCATAGTCCGAAGTAAAACAAAATGTTACAGGTTATATAGTATTCTAGACAGGGACTGACCGTTAGTTGCAAAAATCATGGGGTCAGGTGAAGTCATGGTCAACCCCTCTTATTGTTACAGATGGTTCCCAATTAAACAGGCTCGAATGTTAGCACATACCAGATAGTTTACACAAGGCTCTGCAGGAACCAGGTAAGAGGTACAATGAGCCATATATCATTATGAAAGCAAAACTAGTCTAGGATCTGGGGGGAAGCAAGGACTAGCAGACAGTTGCAAGGTTATTTTGGAAAAGTCGTTATAGCAGCACTTCTTCAAAACAGCATATCAGCAACCTGTGCTTTAACTGGAGAGATCATTTATGAGACAAAATGGCTGTCAGGCAGAGTGTGTGAAATTTTCTTCCACATAAGATAAATCTAGTCCCATTTGCCAGCATTTGGCCCATATCGCTCTAAACCCTTACTATTCAAATACAAATCTAGATGCCTTTCAAATGTTGTAATTATAGCAGCTTCCACCATTTCCTCTGGCAACTCATTCCATACATGAACCACCCTCTGCATGAAAAAGTTGCCCCTTAGATCACTTTTAAGTCTTTCCCCTCTCACCTTAAAACTATGCCATCTAGTTTTGGACTTCCCCACTCCAGGGCTCTTTACTCTATCCATGCCCCTCATGATTTTATAAACCTCTATAAGGACATCCCTCAGCCTCCAACGCTCCAGGGAAAATAACACTTAACAGAAGTTGTACTGATGATGTTACCCAACATGATAGCAAAACATCTGCACGATAACCCAGTTGCTCGGCGAGCTAGCCAACTACGTTATCCACAACCCAAGCTATAGATTTGCACAAAAACCTTTAAAATTTAAGCAACATTTTTCATGACTTCAAGATGACCCTTTACAATCAATTTTAAGTACTTTTGGAAGTGTAATTACTGATAACATCTGCAAATAAAAGTCGATTTGTACAAAATTCCCACAAACAGGAAATTAGATAAATGATCATTTAAATGTTAATTTTTTTCTCAGTGTTTCAAGTAATGTGTTTGAAAGGCTACTCACACTAATGTGAAAGAAACTTACAGCAGAGGTAGTGATCATTTTGTCAGGATAAGCCAGCTAATATACAACATACAATGCATTTCTTTGAATACGCAGGAATCACTGTTCTTCAAATAAGGATTTCTGTTTCTTTTACCCATGTGAAAAAGCAGACAGCTTTCTGGTTCCAAGGTACATGTGTAGATGTTAGGCCAGAGATCCAAATGCTTAGCCAAAGAGCTGTCTTAAAGATGGATATCAAGGTAAAGAGGCAGAGAGGTGTCAGGATAGCATTCAGAGATTGTGGTTTACACAATCAAAGGAGTCATCCATGATAGAGCAATTAAAATCATGGATACAGTGAAAAAAAAGGCCAGGATTAGAGAAGCACAGAAAGATTGTGGGGTTGGAGTAGATTACAGAGATACTGATGGGAGAGGCCATCATAAAGAGTTTGAAAACAAGCCAGAAAAAGAATTTTAAAGTCATGATATTACTTGACCAGGAATAATGTCGGTTAGCAAAATGGAGTGATAAGGAACTATAGTATAGACAGCAGTGTTTTGGATGACCGTAAAAAGGGAAGAATGTGAGTGATCACCTGCAATGTGTTGGAATAGTTAAGCCTCAAGGTAACAAAGTCAGAAATGAAGAGTTCAGCAGAAAAGACAGAGACAAAGTTACGTGATATTTCAGACCTGGAAAAAGTGAAGACATGGATAGGATGTCAGAAAAGCTTAATTTGAAAAATTCAAATATGGAGTTCTGGTGAAGATGTGAATGGATCTAGGGGGCAACATGTTCATGGACTTGAGAGGAAAGAGAAGTTCGAAATTAGACAATAGTTTGCAAGGACCATGGGTTCAAGGTTTTTCTTTTTTCGAGTGAGGTGATAACTGGTAAAATAGAGGGTAACCATTTAAAATATTAGCTTTGGAGGCCAACTTGGGTATTTTGCAGCTATGGGATAATACAATTGAGGAAACAAGGGTGGATCTCATGGAAAAGATCATTGCAGAGAGGCACAAGGAGGGAAACTGGGGAACTATGTACATTAGGACTAGAGCAGGGATTGCACTTGGACCAGTTGTGGGAGGCAGGAAAGTAGTAGAGGCAGTTGATCGCATGGTCTCAACCTCAGTGACAAAGAAGTTTAGAGCTCCTTGTTTGAGATGAATGGAGAAGGGGTGGGGAGAGGGATTTATGAAATGCACTGTAAAGAAAAGCAGTCAGGGCTTTACATTCTGGGATGACCCTGGAATAGTGATGAATTTCAACTGATATAAATCGGACTAATTATGTCTTAAGTAGTGAGCCAAATCCAACCATAGATACCCATACCAGTTGTCTGTAATATATTTTAAAATCTGCCTCCTTTGGCCTTAAAGGAATTGAGATGAGGGGCATACCTAGGAAGCAGCCAGAGTAAGAGAATGTAATGCTTTTACTGGTGACCAAGACATCAAAAGTGGAGATAAGGGTGCAGTTAAATAAATCAATAGAGAGTCGGGGAGGGGGGCAAAGGCCAGATAGTTACAATTTTGGAAGTGCAGATATATGTAAATTGAGATAGATTATTTTTCAGGAATATGTACGGGCGGTAGTTTTGGAGCCTGTAAGGGGGATGTAGATGCAAAGCGAGACAAGGAAGTGATCAGAAAGGCCCTTATCTGTCATTGATAGACTGAGTCTAACAATGCAAGATCAATAGGTGGTCAAGAGGTTCAGTGGGGTTGTTTACAGGAGAAATTTCAAAAGGATAAGTCAGCGGTGAGAAGTAATTAGTGTAATAGTTATTAACACCTTAAGTGTATCAGAGACATCAAATCACATGGAGCGAGAACCTACAGGAAGAAAGTTCTAATGGAGTCTTGCTGAACCACGTAAATAGTGCAGATGCTCAAATTGTAATGCATCGACTGTATTTAAAATGATAGATAGAATGGGGGATATACTGGGCCATAATGTTGCAACGTGTATTGTAGTATGATTCCACTGCTTCTGCTGGTCCACAGTGCCTTGTAGATGTTCAGTATTGAATTTGATCTACATACTTGAAGTTTATCCCATTTAACACAGTGACGGGACAGAAGGTGGTGGTGGAGGGTTGTTTTTCAGACTGGAGGCCTGTGAACAGTGAAGTGTCACAAGGATCAGTGCTGGGTCTACTACTTTTTGTCATTTACATAAATGATTTGGATGTGAATATAAAAGGTATAGTCAATAAGTTTGCAGATGACACCAAAATTGGAGGTGTAGTGGACAGCAAAGAAGGTTACCTCAGATTACAACGGGATCTTGATCAGATGGGCCGATGGGCTTATGGAGTTTAATTTGGACAAATGCGAGGTGCTGCATTTTGGGAAAGCAAATCTTAGCAGGACTTATACACTTAATGGCAAGGTCCAAGTGAGCTTTGCTGAACAAAGAGACCTTGGAGTGCAGGTTCATAGCTCCTTGAAAGTGGAGTCACAGATAGTTAGGATAGTGAAAAAGGGGTTTGGTATGCTTTCCTTTGTTGCGGCTGCACAGGATATTGGTTAGGTCACTTTTGGAATATTGCATGCAAGTCGTCTCCTTCCTATCGTAAGGATGTCATGAAACTTGAAAGGGTTCAGAAAAGATTTACAAGGATGTTGCCAGACTTGGAAGATTTGAGTTATGGGGAGAGGTTGAATAGGCTAGGGCTATTTTCCCTCGAGCGTCGGAGGCTGAGAGGTGACCTTATAGAGGTTTGCAAAATCATGGCGGGCATGGACAGCATAAATATACAAAGTCTTTTCTCTGGAGTGGGGGAGTCCAGAATTAGAGGGCATAGGTTTAGGGTGAGAGGGGAAAGATATAAAAGAGACCTAAGGGGCAACCTTTTCATGCAGAAGGTGGTACGTGTATGGAATGAGCTGCCAGAGGAAGTGGTGGAGTCTAGTGCAATTGCAACATTTAAAAGGCATCTGGATAGGTATATGAATAGGAAGGTTCAAAGTTTGTGCGAAGATTTGTAGCTCGGGTGCTCGTTGTTGTGGTTCTGTTGGCCGAGCTGGAAGTTTTTGTTGCAAACGTTTCGTCCCCTGGCTAGGCGACATCATCAGTGCTGGGTACCCAATATACCAACCACGACAGCGGACAGCTGAAACTGACAACCAGAAGCGGCAGGGACAGACCACTATAAACACCGGAGGAAACATCAAAGAAGCGCTTCGCAGGAGGCTCCCAAGCACTGATGATGCCGCCTAGCCAGGGGACGAAACGTTTGCAACAAAAACTTCCAACTCGGCGAACAGAACCACAACAACGAGCACCCGAGCTACAAATCTTCACACAAACTT
>NW_025211940.1:18627-25000 GCF_004010195.1 Chiloscyllium plagiosum
TACTATGGGTCTGAATGGGATGTCTGGTTTGTGTACTTTAGGTAATCCATAGAATCTGGGGGTGTTGTTGCTTTCCGGTTTCATTCTTTGTAGGTCAGCTCTGGTTATCTGTCCGTTTTTTTGTAGACTCCTTCGAAAGAATCGAATCCTTCCACAATGTGTCAGATACAGACCACCAGTCAACAATCCACAAGCCAGGGAAACAGCCCAGCAAAAACTTCCAGCTCGGCGAACAGAACCACAACAATGAATAGGAAGGGTTTAGAGGGATATTGGACAGGTGGGACTAGATTTGAGTTAGGATATCTGGTCGGCATGAATATGTTGGACCGAAGGGTCTATTTCCGTGCTGTACATCTCTATGACTGTATGACTAAGTTCAAATAAATTTAGCAATAATGTTTTAGATAATGTTTCAGATTTTAGCTTTTATTTATTAAACTAACACCTCAAATTAATTAAATAGACCACTGTATTTAGATTAATATTCATTTAATTTGCGTTAACATGGTTTCCAGTTCTCATCTATCAAAAACATGAGTTCAATTTTTATAGTTAGATGCAGTGACTTCACAGAAGGTAGTGCTCAGGTCCTGAATCGGTGCTTACCCACAAGTTTCTGACAGGCAAATGTGAGTAATATTTAAAAATACTCGTTTCCAATCATTTAACTGAATAAACAATTTCCACATTAAGATAAAAGCACTGAATAAAGGTCTTTTTCAGTCCTGTGGTAGCGTCCCTCCCTCCGACCGGAAAGCCCGTGTTCAGGTCCCATCTGCTCTTGAGGTGTGCAATAACACCCCTTAAACAGGTTGACGACAAAATACCTTAAGTTCAGCAAGGACCGAGTCCTATGGTTTCCCTTTCTTCTTTAGATTAAAAGAGGCCAGCTCCCATTGATACTAGACTGCTGAACTGGCAAAAAGTTGGTCACTTGAGGGGCTCAACAAAATGAAAAATTTTGTCAAAAGTGAATAAGATCTCCTTCAGTGCAGTGGTGGCGTCCCTATCTGGAGGCTTGGGTTCAAGTCCTACCTGCTTCAAAGGTGTGTTGTAACATCTCTGAGCAGGATGATTACAAAATATTTTTAAAAAGCAGTGAATGTAACCAGTTGTCGAAGAACCAATAATGCGACTTTTGGAAACAAACCTCACATGGCAAATCCGAGTACTCAGCTTTTATGTTGTTTCGTAAAAGTAAAGCGAAATAAAGGTCTGGTTCAGACTAATCCCATTCTGGGTATGCCAGAGGTTTTGTTTTAATTCAAACGTATTATTTATTTCACTCCGTCGAATCCAGACAGAGTCCGCCCCAGTCTCTGTGGAGGTCACCGTGTCCCTGATTATTTTTTTAAAATTTCAAAAATATACTTTATTCATAAAATTATTTGGATCTGATGATATTCTCCGGGAGGAAGTTGAGCACAGCCCTGCTCTCGTCGGAGGTGAGGCTGGAAAGGCGCTTCACACCGCCATTGCGGTCCCTCTTGACTCCTCCCTTCCCCGCCCCTTACGCCCGCCGCTGTTGTCAAGTGGGAATGTTAAGCGTATCTGTCCCAACCCTTCTACCGAATCCCTGTGCTCAGTGCGATTTTATGTATCACCCTTAGTCAGCTCGATATAAGGGTTTGACACAAGCGATTTGCACATTAAAAAGGGAAATCGAAGACATTATCTTCTAGTTTCGCGGAGGCTGATGAAGATAAGAAATACGACCCCATCTGCAGTAAAACGTTGCTTCCTTATGAAGGAGCGGCGCTCCGAAAGCTTCCAATTAAACCTGTTGGACTATAACCTGGTGTTGTGTGATTCCAACAGCGGCATCTCCAAATCATGCCTTGCCCTTTATGTTTGCCTGAGCGGAGCTGGGTTTCCCTCTGCTGGAGATAGCCACAATTTGCTGCTACCCCGGCGCTGGGAGACCACTCATGTTCGGAACATAATTCATCCATAACTCGCCAGTCTCTCATCTTCAACTCAATAAATAGTTATTTAAATTTGCCCAGGTGTTTGAAAATTATGAATAGTTTGTGAGCAAACCAAAAATAACCCTACAGAGACAACTTCATGTATATCCGGGTGATCGGGTCCCGCAGCCGAAAGTGAAAATAAAAGTATTCACATCTCGCTGGGTAAAGTGGAATGGCGGGCCTCTGAGAATGATGATTTAACCTGAGCTCCGAGTTTATGGCAAAAGGAATTGCAATAGAAGTAAGAATTAGTATTGTACAGAATGGAGTGTTTGAACCTTCATAATTGCAGTACAAGTTATGTTCTTGGTGCCTTTGGACGCAGGACTGTAAATGTTGTCAAATAAGCATCAATGCGACTCCGGGTCTTCATGTACTTTTTGAATTATTCACAGGCCGTTGGCTCCTGTTATTAGCGAATCAGTAATCGTTAACGTGTTCAAAATAATCGCAAATAAAAGGATGCTTGTGGTTTTGCAGATGAGTCATTTATCCGTAATTGGATTAAGCTGTCACCCGTTTCTTCACTACTTTGAAAGTTTGAAAATTAATTAAGCTGCAAATACTTGTGTATTTCATTTTAGCGTAAGATTAATGATACAAAGAACCGTGGCTACGATCAATTATGGTATTTGCTGTAGAGGTTTGATTTATGGTTAAATATTTTTCTATTCATTCGTGGAACATGGATGACACTAGCTTTGCTAGCATTTACTGCCTAACCCTAATACCCCTTGAGAAGGTTTATAAACATAGGAGCAGAATTAGGGCATTCAGCCCACTGGGTCTGCGCTGCCACTCCATCTTGGCTAATGTGCTCCTCACCCCTATTTTCCTGCCTTCTCTTCATATCCCTTCAACCCATTACCAATTACAAATCAGTCTAACACCTTAAATTTATTCACTGTCCCAACATCCACCGCACTTTGGGGTAGTGAATTCCACACATACACAACCCTTTGGGAGAAATAGTTTCTCTCAACTCTGTTTTAAATTTGCTAACCCTTATCCTAAGATTATGGCCTCTCATCCTAGAATGTCCCACAAGAGGAAACATCCGCTACATATCTATTTTAACCACCCCTCTTATCATCGCGAATGAATACCTCCATTTGATCTCCCCTTATTCTTTTAAATTCCGGAAATTATAGGCCTAAACTGTTCAATCTGTCGTTATATGACAAACCACTCATCTCTAGGATCAATCTAGTAAACCTCCTCTGAACTGCCTCCAATGCCACCACATCTTTCCTCAAATAAGGAGACCAAATCTGTGTACAATACCCCAGGTGCAGTCTCACCAATATTTTTTACAATTGTTGTAACAATACTTCTTTACCTTTATATTTTATTTTCTTCACTATAAACACCAGCATTCCATTCACTTTCTTTATTATCTGCTGTACCTACATACTAGTTTTCTGTGACTCATGAACGGGGTATAGTTGCTGGAGGACTTAAGTCAAGTCCACCATACCTTGCAGTGCAAATGGACCTATTGAGCAGAATCTTATGCTGTCTCTAGCACCAAGCTTGGAGGTGAGAATGTGGCATATCTGAATCCTGTTGATTTAAAGTCATCACCAGACTTATGTTTTGAGCTGGAAAGGGCATGATTGACATTCCTGCCTCACTGCCATTTGTGAACCACAAATGAGCAATTAATCCCACCAACAGTAGGATTGACCCAGCTGCAAGTAGGCCTGTGACCATGCGGAACAAATTAGACCGTGTGGATGTTTGTCAGTTTTGGAGTGTGTCCTTCAATCAAAGACAATCGTGCCTTATCTAGGGATTGTACATCAGAATGGGGGAGGGGAATTTCACAGCCAGCCCTCTGCCCCTGTTGTTGATCCTCCTATACCAATCTTGTCACAACCTGCATCCCACAAAGCCTTGCCCATGCCATTGTTCACCAGAAACCTGAATCTTCTGCAATCGTGGGACACCAGGGTTTGTCTTACGGCAATAGCCACATCTCCTCAATGGTGTGGCCTCATGCAAGCTGTCACCCTCTGATCTGTGGGCCCTCAATGCCTCAGGATGTTGATTCCAGGAGAATGCTCTCCAGTGGCCTCACCATTGCCTGATTGGCCTATCATTTAGTGGTCCTTTCTAGAAAGGTTAAAAATCACACAACACCAGGTTATAGTCCAACAGGTTTAATTGGAAGCACACTAGCTTTCGGAGCTCCGCTCCTTCATCAGGTGGTTGGAGAACACAATTTGCTATAAATTTTGCTATAAATTCTGTGTTTTACAATTGTGTCTTCCACAACCACCTGATGAAAGAGCGATGCTCCGAAAGCTAGTGTGCTTCCAATTAAAACTGTTGGACTATAACCTGGTGTTGTGTGATTTTTTAACTTTGTACACCCCAGTCCAACACCAACATCTCCAAGTAATTTCTCGAAAGGGACATCGTGGGTCGGTCTCAGATTTTCCAGCCAACAGGCAAGACCCCTGACTACACAACAGTATTTTGCTCATTGTTTCTGACTGAATTCCTGCTTCACAGAAGTTCAGGATGTTAAAGTAATTTTACTGCTAAATTTAGATAACTTAAGTTGTGATAAAGTCTACAATACTGTCTACTTAGCATTCCATAATGTATTTGATAAATTTCCGAATGAGTAGTTTTCTTAGTAGTTAGGACTTACGCCTGTGATTGGTGGGAATTGAACCTGTTAGGGACACAACGCTGTTCCAGAAAAGCCCCCAATACAGTACTTTTTTCATCAAGCTGTTTAGATCTATTATGACACACCTTTATGACCATCACGTTCTGAGGTGGGATTTGAATCTGAACCTTCTTGCCAAGAGGTAGGGGCACTCCACCTGCACCACATGGACCCAACAACAGTTAGTAGTCATTAACCATGAAGCTGTAACAATCTAAGAGTCTTCAAAACTTGAGTAGCTCTGGCCAGGGACTTGGACTGGACTTGGGAATCCGAGATATGACAAAGTGAGCAACTGCATGTAGAATATAGGTGTATTGCTAGTAACTGTCCAGGATGAGGAGAAAGCGACCCCATAGATCTGACAGGAAATGAAATAGGGGTAATCTCAATTCTCTTAGAATTGATTTGTAAATTGTGTCAAGATCTCTAAATATTTCATTCAGTTCAGACACACACTGATCACTAAATATAATCTCATTTTAGAAATTATCAGTAAATCATGAGACATCCAACCAAAGCCAGAGTTTGAGAGATTCTTCAAGTTTGTTTTGTTGAAGAAATATGACTGAAACTCAGAAATACAGCTGGACAGGAATTTTCCTATTTTCAGATTGCTGGACAATTTTCAGGAAGGAACTCTATGGCTTAATTTTGTCGGAAAGCCTACTGGATGTTATGGCAGTCAGGTAGCTGATTGGCTGCTGGTGAAATTTCTGCTGGATTTAGAACCCCAGAACAAGAAATCCCTTCCTGAGCAGAGTTGCTTTACAGGAGTTGTAAAAGCTATTATAGAAATGTAGGGTTTAATTTTGTTATACTTTATTTGCTTAGGCGCAAAATTAATGTTCCACAATCCATTGCTTTGGGCCAAAATATCTAAGTATGCTGAACAAAGAGACCTTGAGTGCAGGTTTGTAGCGCCTTGAAAGTAGAGTCACATTTAGATAGGATAGTGAAGAAGGCGTTTGGTATGCTGTCCTTCATTGGTTAGAGTATTGATTATAGGAGTTGGAAGGTCATGTAGTGGCTATACAGGACATTGATTAGGCCATTTTTGGAATATTGTGTGCAATTCTGGTCTCCTTCCAATTGGAAAGATGTTGTGAAACTTGAAAGATTTACAAGGATGTTGCCACGGTTGGAGGATTTGAGCTATAAGGAGAGATTGAATAGGCTGGGGCTGTTTTCCCTGGAGCATTCCAGGCTGAGGGGTGACTTTATAGAGGTTTATAAAATCATAAATGGCATGGATAGGGTAAATTGACAAGGTCTTTTTCCTGGGGTGGGGGAATCCAGAACTAGAGGATGTAGGTTTAGGGTGAGAGGTGAAAGAGAGCAAGGGGGCAATGTTTTCACTCAGAGGGTGGTGCAGAGGAATGAGCTGCCAGAGGAAGTGTTAGAGGCTAGTACAACTGCAACATTTAAAAGGCATCTGGATGGGTGTATGAATAGGAAGGGTTTGGAGGGACATGGGCCAGGAGTTGGCAAGTGGGACTAAATTAGGTTAGCATATCAGGTCAGCATGGACAAGTTAGACCAAAGGGTCTGTTTCCATGCTGTGCATTTCTATGACTCTATGCAGGAATAAAATCAGCTGAAGTAATGATTTGGAGGAATTAATGTTGGACTGAGCTGGACAAAGTTAAAAATCGCACAACACCAAGTTATAGTCCAACAGGTTTATTTGAAAGCACTAGCTTTCAAAGCTAGTACTTCC
>NW_025211941.1:0-3478 GCF_004010195.1 Chiloscyllium plagiosum
GCCATTTTTGCTCCTTCACAATCTACAGACCCAGAAAATAACACCGTCTTATTCCTCTACAAACACTGCCCCAGGTTAAATTAATAGCTATGGCTTATATTTTAAGTTTAATCAAGAGACTTATCTCCAAAAACATATAATCAAGAAAGAATCCACTATACTCACTACTGCAGCCTCTCTCTTGCTGTTGAGTTTGCTGCACCATTCAAGCACATAATGACAAGTGATCTGCCTGTATGTCTATCCCTTTATTGCTTGATACTGTGAGTGATTATCATAAGCTTTAACAGAACTTTAGAGTCAACACAGCACAAGTTCAAAGTAGAAAAAGCTATGCTTGGATCTGATAAGAATTTCCTCATACAAAGGCCTTTTTGATTGTGTCATTAATATTCTGAAGTTTGTGTGTTGCCAGATCCTAAATTGCAGATGTTGTGCAACCAACAGCAACTTCAAACTAAATAATGTTAGATTAGTTAAAAGGTTCATTATGATTGATGGTTAATGGTTGAATCTTCCTTATTGGGACCCCTGCACCCAACAGCTTTACCTCAGTCACTTGCTGTGCATATAAACAAATATGACCAATATGTTCAGAGTCCACTATGGAATTCTGAAAATCAGGAATTTGTTTGAGGATGCTGTGATCTTTTTACTACTTTCTTCGAATGGGAGCATTGCTGCCAAGGTAATATTTATTGTCCATCCTTCATGTGAAGGCGAGGGTGAATGATGGTCTTAAGTTATGTGGCATGGGGATACCCACAGTGCTGTTAGGCCTACGACGCTCCAGGGAAAACAGCCCCAGCCTATTCAATCTCTCCCAATAACTCAAGTCCTCCAACCCTGGCAACATCCTTGTAAATCTTTTCTGAACCCTTTCAAGTTTCATAACATCTTTCCGATAGGAAGTAGACCAGATTTGCATGCAATATTCCAACAGTGGCCTAACCAATGTCCTGTACAGCCGCAACATGACCTCCCAACTCCTGTACTCAGTACTCTGACCAAGAAAGGAAAGCATACCAAACACCTTCTTCACTATCCTATCTACCTGCGACTCCACTTTCAAGGAGCTATGAACCTGTAATCCAAGGTTAATTTGTTCAGCAACACTCCCAAGGACCTTACCATTAAGTGTATAAGTCCTGCTAAGATTTACTTTCCCAAAATGCAGCACGTCTCCTTTCTCAAAATTAAACTCCATCTGCCACTTCTCAGCCCATTGGCCCATCTGATCAAGATCCTGTTGTAATCTGAGGTAACCTCCTTCGCTGTCCACTACACCTCCAATTTTGGTGTTATCTGCAAACTTACTAACTGTACCTCTTATGCTCACATCCAAATCATTTATATGAATGATGAAAAGTAGTGGACCCAGATCTGCTCCTTGTGGCATTCCACTGGTCACAGACCTCCAGTCATTTTTTTTTTGTTTTGGCTTGTATTTGAAGGTCACGTCCACCTGCTCACGTGGATATGATCCAGTATGCTTGGAGATTTGATTTTCTTACTGTTACATGTTTCGAGGCACAGTGAGAAATGTTGTCTTAGCATGCTTTACAGGCAGATCATAGTATACACGTGCATCAGAGTAACAGAACAGAGTGCAAGATACAGTGTTAAGCTGCCAAACAGATGCAGAGACAGAGATCAATATTAACATTTAAGCAGTCCATTCAAACGTCAGATAACAGTGGGGGAAAAGCTGTTCTTGAATCTGTTTGTAAGTTTATTTAAACTTTTTTATATTTTCTGCCCCATGGAGGCAATGGAAGAGAGTCTAACCAGGGTGGGAGGGGTCTTTGATGGGGCTTTTCTGATTCAGCAGGAAGTACAGATGGAGTCAGTGGATGGAAGGCTGTTTTGTGGGATGGACTGGGCTGTGTTCACAATTCTCTGTAGTTTCTTGCGGTCTTGGAAAGACCAGTTGCCATACCATGCTGTGATGTCTATAGATGTCCTATTGCCTCTGTCTTCATGACCAAAGAATGAGTGTTGTTTCTGAAATGTTGTATGTAAATTGAGCATTTACCGGTGGAGGAGTGATGACACTTTCACATGTAATTCACTGGAAACGAATGACATTGGGAAATCTGAAAGATGCACTTTTTACAGATGCAATCTGATTCTCCAAGTCAGTCTGTTCTCGGAAGGGGTTACCTGAGGGAGAACATGCCAGAACTAAGTTATAAATGTGCACATAATGATATTAGTCTGAGCTGTACACCTCAAAGCAATATTACAGTCAGCACAGGAAATCTGAACCTGAAAGAAAGCTAAAGCTTCAGGAATTCCATCTGTTGGTGATTACTTGATATCACTGTGGTTAATTACACAACAGCACTGTTGTGTAATTAACAGTGAAAAGAAGCTCTCCTCTATTCTGACATTTGCTGCTTTGTAATAACCTGGAATCAGTGACTAAAATTTGAAGGTGCAATCACGCACATGCCTCTATTCCCAGATTTCAAAATCTCTCCTTGCGCTTTTTTTTCTCACTCTCGGGGTTGGAAGCTCTGAGTGAGAGTTCCACAGCTGGATTTGTTGGCTATGGAGGTTGTGGCCAAACAGTTTAATTATGAGCCTCTCTCAATTCTTCCTGATATGCTTGAAAACAGATGGTAAGAGCAGGAGAGTTTCCTCGTCTGCCATTCTGTAGGAGACAATAAAAAAATCACTTCAGTACTTTCCCCATAAGCTTGGACCAATCGAGTGGAAGTCCTGGGTCCAATCCTTACAAGGAAGTGAGAAGGGATAGGCCAGCAATGATCTGTTGTAACTCATTTCTCCTGAACTCTGCCCATTTAGAGGGAAAGTAATCTAGAGCCATAACAAACTTACATTTATGTTGTGCCTAAGAAGAAAAAGCCTCAAGATCTTTTATCAGAGTATGTTTGTTTATTTCCCCACAATTGAGTCCTATTCATTGTGGCACTGATCCAGAAACAATACTCTGTGAATTACAGCCAGGATTTTATTGCATCGCTTATCCTTCCTACCCTTCGACATAAGTCATTTCTTTTTCCAGTGAGAACATTGGAAGCCACATGGGTCATCTGCTTTGGTGTAATGAGATTTCAAGGGAAGCTAAGCAAATAAAAAAAGTTTTATTAAATGCATGAAATGTTAAATATTGGGCATAAATGAGCAGTTTTCAGTTAACACTCAAATGCAAATTAATTTTACGCTATTCAAATAGTTTGTAGTGGAATTAATTTAGGAGAAAGTGAGGACTGCAGATGCTGGAGATCAGAGCTGAAAAATGTGTTGCTGGAAAAGCGCAGCAGGTCAGGCAGCATCCAAGGAGCAGGAGAATCGACGTTTCGGGCATAAACGCTTCGTCAGGAATGAGGAAGGTGTGCCAAGCAGGCTAAGATAAAAGGTAGGGAGGAGGGGCTTGAAGAGGGGCGTTGGGAATGCGATAGGTGGAAGGAGGTTAAGGTGAGGTTGATAGGCTGGAGAGTGGGTGGGGGCG
>NW_025211941.1:3989-25000 GCF_004010195.1 Chiloscyllium plagiosum
TGGCACACCTTCCTCATTCCTGAAGAAGGGCTCATGCCCGAAACGTCGATTCTCCTGCTCCTTGGATGCTGCCTGACCTGCTGCGCTTTTCCAGCAACACATTCTTCAGCTCTGGAATTAATTTAGACTTGCATCCCAGAATTGACCCAACAACACACATGCTGCACTCTCTCGTGTTGAACTGCTGACTGGAGGCATACCAACATATGAGGCTTTTCCCTTATGGTTGAGTTCCATGTCTGTATGTGCCATGAATGTTCTGGAACTGATTTGTCTGGTCGACCAGAGGTAAATAATCACCAGTGAATGTTCAAAATTGTTTCTGATTCCCTCCCAGTGGTCTCTGCTTCCTTAATGCTGGCAAATGTCTGGTTACACTGTCGTCCAACGTTGATACCTCTGTCAACTGACCACTTACATGTTTAGGCTATAGGCACCCAGAGGACAAATGTAACCTAATCTTTATGTCCAGGCAAGCAAATTGAATCTGAGTCTGGTGCTGTTTCCTGAGTTGTAAAACCAGCAATTGAATCGATCCTTCGGTTTTCTGTCTAATGGGTAGGGTTATAATTTCCTCACCATCCACAAGCATCAACAAGAAAAGTAAATTTGTGTATCTGTAGCAGGTGTATTCACAACAGTTGAATCCAATCCCTTCTACAGTGATGTACTTTACAATGTTAAAAATTGCACAACACCAGGTTCTAGTCCAACAGGTTTGATTGGAAGCACTAGCTTTCAGAGCGCTGCTCCTTCATCAGATGTCTGTCACACAACCACCTGATGAAGGAGTAGTGCTTTCAATCAACCCAATGGACTATAAACTGGTGTTGTGATTTTTAACTTTGTACACACCAGTCCAACACTGTCATCTCCAAATTGTACTTTAGGATAGTTTAGTATTTGGAAACAGTAGCACATTGACACAATAGATTTATTTTCTTAACCCAACTTAGAAACTGAGAGCAACTGCAATGTTCCAACATTCTATTCCAGGTAAGATCAGAAAGTGACTTTTTTTTGGAATGCAGCAAAGGTTCAGGGAAGGAAAGAATCAATTTGTTGCAATCTGTATTGCTCACCTGTGTTTTGAGTGGTTACATTGCACTTTCCCATGAACAGGGGTTATAGGATGTTGTCGGTTTTGTGCCCAGTACTGTGAGAGTGTGAGTGTGTGTGGCACCTCCATTGCTAATCTCTCAGACGTTGCTTTTGGAGCAAAACAGGAGACATAATCTAAAGTAGATTTTCTTTCTTGAAACACTTTAATGTTTATTAGTAGAAATGATGTTGAAGTTGGGGAACTGGAACAATATTTGATTGTCATCAATCATCTCATTGGGTATGAGTGTCTCTTTATTTTGGGAGTGCAGGCATTGTGAAAAGAATGGTTGCATAGAGTGACCAATTAAGGGAGCATCAGGTGAGTCGGTTTAAAGACGTAAGCTCACATAAATCATGAAACTTTCAAGATTACATCTGCATCTACCCAGAATTGGCAGTTCTGTGTGTATAAATATAAAGTGCATAGACTTCATATTTTTCTCTTTAGGAAAACAGTAACATAAAAGTATTGAGGGAGGGAAAGTAAAATTATAAAGAGAATTTGCGCTGAATTTCTTACAGATCAATGATTACTCACAGCTTTTTATTGAACCTAACCCACATATTCAAATAATAAGTGGGATTGTCTGAAGTAGTGTAGTGGGTACTTTTTAAGACTGTAATTGCCAACTTCCTTGAAATAAATTAAAGTCAACATTTAAATATCAATATACCTTTGCCTGAACTTGCCCACATTACAACAGTGATGGATTCCAAGAACATTGACCAGGACCGGGCAAGTGGGAGAAGTTCAGTTTGGCGTTATGTTCAACATGGACTGGTTGGATCGAAGGGTCTATTTCCGTGCTGTACGACCTTTAGTGAGCATATGTGGAACATACAAACTAGCATGGACTTGGGCTGAGTGATCTGTGTCTGTGCAGTGCGTGCTACTTTGTAATTGCAGCTTTAACAATATGAAACAATGCAGCAATTCCAAAGCTGCGATTCCTTATGCCTATGATCAAAGAATTTTTCATCCTCCTCCACTCTCACCCTTCCCTTCCCCTATCCTTTCTTGGCAGAAGCACTGACCAATTCCTCCCGAGTATTAAATTGTTACGCAACTCAAAAAGCATTAAAGAGGGACATTGCCCACAAGTGAGTCTCCATCAGGATGTGTGCAATGTCTTCAATAGGTTAATGGTCAAGTGATGCTTTGTAAGAGAGGGCCACTCAGTACCTCAGTTTTAATATTTTTCATTGCCTCAGGACAAAATGATAGGTGGGAGGATCCTAGTCTGATAACTCTCCTTACCTAAATCTAGTGCTGAACCAATTGAATTACCCGACTTTATAATTGGCAGAACTCACTGTGTTCACTGATCTGCTATCCTCGCAGCTCTGTTATTTAGAAATCCTGGTTTGTTTTTTCCTGGCATGTGCACAGGAAAGAAGTGTTTTCATTTGATTCCTATAGCACCTGCTGGACCAAAAGGGAGAATTTTCTTTGCCAAATTGTCTCATTTTGTTTTCCTTTTGTTGCTGGCTGGCTCAGTTTGTAAAATGTTCCCACAGTTCACAGTCAGACCAGAAATTGATCACATATCCAGGCTGACACATCAGTGCGGAAAGATATTTGTGCATTCCAAAGGAAGTGTCACATTGGTGGTGGTGGAACAGGTCCTGTTCGAAAGAAAAACATAAGAGCTCTTGCTCAACGTACACCATCAAAACAGAATAAATGTTTTGTTCAACTTAATGTTGTTTGTGTGACCTTACTGTGCCACATTTTCCAACAAGACACCTATACTTCAAAGGTAATTTAATTGGCTGTAAAATGTTTTGGAGCACCCTGAGGATGTGAAAGGCACACTGTGCAAGTTCATTTGTTCCTCAGTCTCTGTTTTGAACTTAACTTCCATATACTGTACTCTTTAAATTCCTTTTAAAGAACATTACTTTGGAAAACAGGATGCAAAAATATCCATGTGAACACAATGAATTGGCAGGCAGTGCAAGGTCTGATTGATAACCCCAACTCCCAACGCCCCCGCCCCCTTCAGTTGCCCAAAAGGAATTTACTAGAAGTTGCTAGTTACAGCTTGGGTGAAAAGTTGAGATTCTCCCTTATTGTGAACTACGTATTCAGTCTTTGAGGCCTTTAAATCTCAAGCCCACCAGAGTTTTCACCCTCCTCTGGGGTTAAAAGCAAGCTAATTTATTTTTTCAGGGGACACCTATCCAGCTAATATCTTGATTTTTAAGAATTTTGGAAATCACCTCTGGAGCTAAGCCGTCCGATTCAAAACTGGACGAACAGCAACTCGAAAGGTTTCACAAAAGTGTTGACTTTTTTGAAGGATGTTAAGACTGGGCTACATTTACATAGCCCGCTTCATGAACTCGGCGTAGAGTTATACAGTACGGAAACGAAACCGTCGGTCCAACTTGATCAGATATTCTAAATAAATCTAGTCCCATTTGCCAGCATTTGACCAATTTCCCTCCAAACCCTTCCTATTCGTATACCCACTCAGATGCCTCTTAAATGTTGTGCAGCACCCACCTCCTCCACCACTTCCTCTGGAAGATCGTTCCATATATGCACCACCATCCAATGCATGAAGACATTGCCCCTCAGAACCCTTTTAAATCTTTCCCCTTTCACCGTAAACCTATGCTGTCTAGGTTGGGACTCCCCTACCCTGGGGAGGGGGGGGTGTGGGATGGGGGGGGGGTACAGGGACCTTGTCTATTTACCCTATCCATGTCCTTTGTGATTTTATAAACCTCTATAACATCACCCCTCAGTCTGCAATGCTCCAAGGAAAAATGTCCCAGCCTATTCGGCCTCTCCTTGTAGCTCAAATCCTCCAATCCTGGCCATATCCTTGTAAATATTTTCTGAACCCTTTCAAGTTTCACAACATCCTTCCTATAGCAAGGAGACCAGACTTGCATGCAGTATTCTAATTTAATTGAACTTATTGTCACATGTACCAAGGCACAGTGAAAATCTTTGTCTTGCGTGCAATACAGGCAGATTGCAGAGTTAAATAGCATAGATAAATAAATAATAGGTAGAATGATTGTAGGAAATAGGAAACTTAGATCTGCATGCAGAAGCTCGCAAGGAGTCGACCATAATAGTGACCTAACCAATGTCCTATACAGCCACAACATGACCTACCAGCTCTCATACTCCATGCACTGACCAATAAGGGCAAACATACCAAGCGCCACCTTCACTATCCTATCTACCTGCGAATCCACTTTCAAGGAACTATGAACTTGCACTTCGATGTCTCTTTGTTCAGCAACACTCACCAGGACCTTACCATTAAGTGCATAAGTCCTGCCCTGATTTGTGTTTCCAAAATGCAGCACTTCATATTTATCTACATTAAACTCCATCAGCCACTCCTCAGCCTATTGGCCCATCTGGTCAAGATCTCGGGTATATTTTGAGATAACCTTCACTGAGATAACTACACCTCTAATTTTGGTGTCATCTGCAAACTTATTAACCATACCTCCGATGTTCACATCCAAGTCATTAGATCAATGGCAACATATGTTACAGGGAGAATTTGAAATTCTACAAAATTAACATTGGATTTTAAATGGGTCTGTTCAATAGTAAATGCAAAATGCAGTTGCACCTTATTTAAGCGGGTATTACTTTAAGGTATTTTAACTGTGAGACCAATAGTGTAACAATAATGAAAGTTTAAGCCATATCATTATATTTCTCAAGACTTCTATTTTTGAGGTCTTCAGCAGTGTACCCCGTGGTGGAGCTAGGGAACTCTGATCGAAACGTCTACATTTAAGTCCACGTGTGTGGATGCCAGAGTTGCCGTCCATTCCATGGTTGCATTGATGGCACCTGCTGAGAGACTTGCCATCAACCACAAAAAGAAATAATTTAGTGGAGTATTTTTATTAATGAGCACAAACCATTACTTCCAAATTAGTGTCTCTTTAATATTTATGCTGGTTCTCATGTAGGAGTTCCTTCCTATCCGAGCTAAAATATTTAGAAATACTATTGGGCTATTTTTGTAGGAAAGAATTATGCTGATAACAGTGTGAATTTAAAACCAACGTGGATGTGTGTAAAACCTAACGGAAACTATTATTGAACGCTGTCAGCAGATTTACACAAGGGGGGGCCTTGTAGGAATGCTGTTATGTAGTTCCATTTTTTGCTTTTATCAAGACATCAGGGACCTGCTGTGTATTTATATTCTCTTCCAAGTTAAGATTTCCAGTGGAAATAATTGTAAAACCCAGTACATGGTGGAATTTTTATTGTGCATTTTGTTTTCTGAAATGGTTATGTCCTCTTGCCAAAAATTAAAATTTTAAGGTCCTTCTTTTTCTTGCTGTTTTTGTTCAACACTGCAGCTATCATTAAACTTACTGATGAAGGTGAGGAAGTTGGGTCCGAGACAAGTATCTGAAACTGATATGAGAGCAATTTTGAGGGGATGGAAGCAGAGCGGAAGTGAACTGGCAAGTTCGGTTAAGAGAGGTCAATAAAAATGCAATGACCGAGATGAAATGGGATATCTGTGTGTGCATGTAGTTGATGCATTCCAATGTGAGACCGATTCCAAGGGAAAGGACCCACTGTATGCGATTAACTAAAAAAGCTTTTAAATAGTATTGATCTTGAAGGAATAAAACAAATATATAATTAGTCCAAATGAGTGGCAAGTCCTAAGATTGAACAGAATGTTAAAAACAGCTAAGAATGCGTGAAAGATGAATAAGGAGTGGAAACATTAGAATATGAGGGAAAGCTAACGAGAAACATAAACAGAAGAATTTCTATAAAGACTCTTTTTCTTTCTTTAAAAAAATGTTATTAAAATGAGCGTTCAAAGTGGATCTGGGGAATTTAGTAATGAGAAAGGAGATAGCAAATAAATTGAGCAGGTATTTTGCATACACCTTTACTGGTAAAGTTGCCATAGTCCCAAAAAACGATAGTGTTGCCTTCTCATTTAAAGAGCGAAGACTAATGGTTACTTAATCTTGAGGTCACCATGCCTCAGGCCCAGGGGATGATGGAGAATGGAGATCTTCATGGTAGCCCCAGCTGGTGCAGAAATTGAACCCAATTGCCATCGTTCAGCCACAAGCCAGCTGTTCTTTGCTGTAGAGGATGCAAATAACATCACAGAAATTGAAGGGAGGGAGGAAAGAAAGAAAATTGCAATCACCAGGGAAGAGGTACTGAGGAAATTGCTGGAACGACAAGTGAAATCCCTAGGGTCCTGATGACCTCATCTTAGGATGTCAAAAGCGGTGACTGATGAGATTCATTGATGCATTGGTTTCATTTTCCAAACTTTCAGAGGAAGGTGGTGAATATAACTCTTTCATGGAAAATCCGAAGGAGACTGAAAGCTGGAAACTACAGCTAACTCAACATCATCTTTGTAAAATGTTAGATGTCATTATAGCAAGCCACTGAGAAAAGCTCAATGAACAGGCAGAGTTAGCCTGGTTTGGTGTGAGGGCAATCCTGTTTAACCAATTGTAGAGTCATAGAGATGTACAACACAGAAACCGACCCTTTGGTCCAACTCGTCCATGCCAACCAGATATCCTAAACTAATCTAGTCCCATTTGCGCGCACCTGGCCCATATTCCTCTAAACCTTTCCTATTCATATACCCATCCAGATGCCTTTTAAATGCTGCAATTGTACCAGCCTCCACCACTTCCCCTGGCAGCTCATTCCACACGCACATACATCATCCCCCACCCCAGGGAAAAGACTTTGTTTATTTATCCTATCCATGCCCCTCATAATTTTATAAACCTCTGAGGTCACCCCTCAGCCTCCAACCCTCCAGGGAAAACAGCCCCAGCCTGTTCAACATCTCCCTCTAACTCAAATCCTCCAACTCTGGCACCATCCTTAAAAATCTTTCCTGAACCCTTGCAAGTTTCACAACATCCTTCTGATAGATTTTTGACAAAGTAACTCATGTTGTGGAGAAAGAGAAACCCATGAACTTCCAGTAATTAATTTCCTGAAGGTAATTGATAAAGTGCCACATCATTGCTTACTGCAGAAAATAAAAGTTCATTGAGGGATAACATATCAGCATTAACTGAAGATTGGTTAGTTCATATGAAACAGATATACACGGGTCAATCTTAGGTTGGTCAGATGTGACAGGTCGTGTGTTATCAGGATCAGAGCTGGGCCCTCCACTACTAACAAATTTTATATCAGTGCTGTGAATGAAGAGACCAAAGGTATAATTGCTAACTTTGCTGGTGACACAAAAATAAGTAGGGAATTGAGTTATATAAGATGTCAGAAGGCTATGAAGAGATATAAATTGATTAAGTGAGTGGACAAAGGTCTGGCAAATGAAGTATAATATATAATTCCACTTTGAAGAATATTGCAGGTTACAGGGATAAGGTAGGGGGAGTAGTTCTGGGTTGGATGTTCTTTGGAGGATCAGTGTGGACCAGTTGGGCTGAATGGCCTGATTGCACACTGTAGAGATTCTGTGATTCTTGATAATATAGAAAAGGCATAAATGGTAAGACATTGCAGAATTCTAACATGTAGAGGAATCTAAGTTTCTTCATACATGAATCACAGGGAGTTAGTACACAGCTACAGCAAGTATTTCAGAAATCTGTTGGATGTTACAGTTCATTGTGAGAGGAATTGAGAACAGAAGTAGGGAGGCTATGCTACATTTATACAATGCATTGGTGAGACCACATCTGGAGTAGTATTTACAGTATTTGTCTCCTTATCTAAAGTAGGTTGGAAATGGAGTGGAAGCAGAGAAGGTTTTCAGGTTAGATGGGTATTTAGAGTAATTCAATCAATCGCGATCTTTTTTTTGCATGGTGGAGTCATCTTGAGGTCCAGTCGCCTACTCCTAATTCACATGTTTGTGAAGGTTCATGACCTGAAATGTTAACACTAAATCTGTTTCCTCGATGCTGCCCAACCTGTTTGAGTGGGTCAGAATTTGGATTTCTAGCATCTGAAATATTTTGCAAATGATGAAATTTATTCCATCTTTGAAACATTTGCTGATGTGGTGAGCTGCTACAGTTCACTAGGACTGTACACTTCTGTGGCAACATGGAGTTTTACTTCACTCTATAGTCTAGAGCTATGGATAATGAAGATAAAGGCTTCAACTTGCATGCCATAAGATGGTTGACCGGGAGTCTTTCCTGCTGTTACTGCCTGAGATTGCCAAATAGTATGGCCAATTCACCTAAGCTGCACATCTTTGGACTGTGGGAGGAAACCGGAGTACCCGGAGGAAACCCACGCAGACAGAAGGAGAACGTGCAAACTCCACACAGTCAGTCGCCTGAGGTGGGAATTGAACCCGGGTCTCTGGCACTGTGAGGCAGCAGTGCTAACCACTGTGCCACCGTGCTGCCCAGGTTTGATTCCCAGGTTTGAAATATTGGAAGGATTTGCAGATCGATGCATAATTTCTTTGGCCACATTGTGAATGTATCTGTTTTTCCTTGGTGTATTCCCACAGCATTAACGTCTATCATATAACCCCACATTTGGCCATTTGTTTCCTTATAACCCTGAATACAATAATTCTTTCAGCAGAGAGGAAGGTCAGGGTATTTCAGTTGGGGTATATGTTAACGTTAGAGCTGGAAATGTGTTGCTGGAAAAGCGCAGCAGGTCAGGCAGCATCCAGGGAACAGGAGAATCGACGTTTCGGGCATAAGCCCTTCAGGAATCTGCGGGGTGCAGTGAGAGAGGGACTCACTGAAATCTTTGTAGAGGGAGGAAGAGAGCTTCTTCAAGGAAGGCATCCTTGTAAGAGGATTCGCAGTAGGTTGAAATCTTTGAGGAGAAAGTGAGTCTCCTATATGTTAACGTTACTTGATTTTGGACTTCTGAGAAAAAGATCAGATTTAAAAATTCACATGAATAAAGAGGGACTGAAATCTTCCATTTAGCAACTACCTCATATTTGTCCTGACATGCAGATGTGCCATTTCTATTTCTGATTGTTACTAATATCTAGATCAAGTTCTGTAACTGTTGAGGCATGTGTTGGAAGAAGTATGGCTCCAGTCAAAAGGTTTGGAATTGAGAGTTCTGAGGTAACTTTTGTTGACCCACAAGGCTCCTCTCAATTCACTGTGTCTCAATATCTTACAGGGCTGCCCATAGTACACCCAGGAAATTGAACTCTCCCTTCAGTGGATGACACTGCTCAGAAGCAGGATATTTGTGTTGGATTGGTTTGCTATTAAAAGGGTGTGGACACAACAGGCTAACGTGTTTCAGCATGATTATAGTTCAAGATGGGTGGTACTGGAGTTAAAGCAGCAGATCCTGTTTGTGGCTGCAGATTAGGGTCGAAACGTGATGAACGCTTTAACGCCGTCATTTTTCACATTTCAGTCATTAAAGAGGCCTATAACAGAACAGCCTGAAGGCTCTATTTATTAACTATTGTCACTGATCGTAAAAATAATCACATCCCTAGCATTTGCTTGATAGTCCCCTGCAGTAATTTCTGACACTCAACAGCAGTGGTATTATGTGCCCACTTTTCTTGCCTCTATATAGGATTCTGACCACCAATTATAATGTCGTGGATGTTTCCATACTCCTCCCTGATCTCTGATCCCAACACACAGCAAGCAGCAGCACTCAAAATCTGGTTTCCTGCACACCCCTGATTTCAATTGTGCCACCATTGGCTGTTTAAAATCTAATCTATGAAATTCTCTCCCTAAACACCTTTTTAACTTCATTTTAACTCCATTTAAAACTTTTATCTCTTGCTTATCGACACAAGTCTTAATATCTCTTATGTTGCTCAGTATTAAAAACTGTTTGACAGCACTCTTGTAACTCCAACTCTAATGAGCTTGTCGATTAATCTTTGGAACAGCACTTTATCAGTTGCTTTTGGGAAATCGAGATATGTTGCACCTATTAGTTTCCTTTTATCAAGTTGTATTGGGAGACCTATTGTAATGGAGTTTTATTTCCAAAAACCTCCCTGATCATACTATACTTTTCTAATCGCAAGACTATATTCTTTCTGAGCGTGTTGCAAGTTCTGACATTTCTCCTCTTTTCCTGAAACTAGCAACTATACTATCCACATATTTAACATTAAAAATCACACAACACCTGATGAAGGAGCGTCGCTCCGAAAGCTAGTATGCTTCCAATTAAACCTGTTGGACTATAACCTGGTGTTGTGTGATTTTTAACTTTGTCCACACAGGCATCTCCAAATCGTCATACATTTAACCACATACTATCAACTTCCTCAATGGCCATTCCTCGTGTGTGAGTTTTATTAGTGTGTGTTAGCTGGACAGAGGTAACGCAACTGAGCCCAATTACCGAGGAACCTCAATTATCCGAACGAGATGGGTGGGCACTATTTTGTTTGGATAATTGATTCAATGCCTCTCCTCTGGAGCTCAAAGTTTTCTGAAGTTTCCTTTGTTCCTGGCTCTGTCTGCCTTGCTCCCTCTCTCTATCTCAGGGTTTGGATCTGAGCAGGCACATACTTGTGTGTAAGGGACCTGCAGCATTGCTAAAGCCTCACCCATCCCCAGTCAGTTCAATTGGATTGACACAGCGAGCACTTGCTAAGTGTGCTCCCCATTCAGGAGACAAGGCAGTAGCATACCGCGCGTGAGCCCCTTCCCCCCTGCCTGCCCCTGCCATCCCTGTCCAAGACCGGCCCCTCCATCCGCCTTCACCCACTGGTTCCCCCCTCCTCCCCTTTCACGCCCTTGCCCTTGACCGACCAGACCACACTGCTGCCACATCCCGCCCACCCCCACCCCCACCCCTCCCGTGTGCCCCGTTCCTGTCAGCACCCGTGAGCCTCCCATCCGCACTCCACACCCTTTCCGGGGCACCTGGATACTGACAGTAAGACTGCTGCTGCCTTTGGAGGGTGAGTCTCTGAAAAGCGCGTACGCATTCTGCCGCATGCACGCACACAGCCATATGCACGCGCACGCATGCAGCCACACACGTGCATGCACGCAACCATATGCACACACACGCAGCCGCGCACGCAGTCACACAACTTTTTACTGCAACTTCTGGACAAGTTCCACCTTTGCCCTGTACAGGACAATGTTGGAGAGATTATTTGGGGCAGGCGGGGTTAGGTTACATCCTGTGTAGAACTCCAGGAAAAGTGAGGGGAGAGAGAGGGTAGGTGTTCAGTCATTTGGTGACGGTGCCTGGGCTCCCATTGATGTCCAGGACTATTCCCGGCAGCATTTCAGTAAGCTGGGTTCATTTTTAATCATCGTAAACAAAAGACACGATCATTGTTGAAACACCTCTTTGATGTAATGTTTCAATGCGGACCTTGTGATCTTGTTCAGATAATCTGAAATTTGAATAATTGATATCTGGATGATTGAGATTCCTCTGTACATCCACAAACCTGGAGACTGGAGCCAATCACTGGGTAGCAATCTTGATTTTTCCTTCTCTAGTCTGCAGCTATGTCTTTCTTAGGACAGAGACATTAATTATTTAAATGACTATGGTCCAGCCGTTAGGACCACATTAGCAGCTCATTATGCTTAATGGATGTTAACCTTAGAAATGCAAAAACACAGCATCTTTTATTTAAGTACAGGTTTCAGCTTCGACTTTCAACTCATTTTTACCCTCTCCAAACAAAAACTACAATTTAAATATTGTTGAATATTGCTTTTGCCTATGCTATGTGGAACAAAAGAAAGTTCCTTGTGAGACTGAATTACCAGAGAATTTGTGTAGAGATAAACTGTAGTTGCTAGAATTACAATCTCCAGTTGAACTATGAGTCTGAGAAAATATCTGATTTGAATTTTGAAACACCCAGCAGTATAATTCCAGACTGTCCTCCCCCTGAACTTTTATTGTGTCTGGAGAGAACATTGAAGTGTGGCACTATCAAGACAGGGGAAGCAGTATCTAAAATACATTCTTTGAAATGATAAATTAAAACATCAATGATGTCAGAAAGTGACATTTTTCCCTAAGGCGCATCAATACTCTAATCCTGATGACTACACTGTCTAAATATGTAATTTGACAGTTTTCCCCATTTTTAAGCCAATGTTTATCTCTAAACCAATATTATTAAACAAACCTGACTTTAGTTCTGAAGAAGGGGCACTGAACCAGAAACACTATCTCTGTTTTCTCTCCAGACCTGCTGAGTTTCTCCAGCAATTTCCATTTTTGCAGTAGACTATTTGATCAATCAGTTCACTCAAGCACTTTTAAGAAGTGCCAGGGTTATGAAAGGTGCTATACAAATGCAAATATATGGGCAGTTTATTGTGGACACCACCACCAGATGAAGCAACAGGTGCGCACTTGCAGAAACATAGTGTCACAATCAGATGATGCCACCAGGCCTCTGGACGGGTCAAAGTCACAGAATTGTCCTGCTGCTGAAGGAGGCCATTCAACCCATTATGTCCGCACTAGCTCTATCACCTATTGCCAATCTACTGCTTTTCCCTGTATCCTACACACCATTTCTGTCTAAGCAACCATCCAATGCACTCTTGAATGCCTCAGTTGAACCTACCTCCCTCACCTTTTCAGACAGTGCATCACCTATCGTAACTATACGCTACATGGAAAATGTTTTTTCACACATCACGCTTGCTTGCTTTGCACATCGCTTTAAATCTATGCCTCCTTCTTCTTTTTCCTTTCCTGAGAGGGAATAGCTTCTCCCTCATTCCTGATGAAAAGCTTTTGTCCAAAACGTTCATTTTCCAGCTCCTCGGATGCTGCCTGGCCTGTTGTGCTTTTCCAGCAGCACTCTAATTTTGACTCTAATCTCCAGCATCTGCAGTACCCACTTCTGCCTAATAGCTTCTCCCTATCTATTCTACCTGACCCACTCATTATTTTGAAAACTTCTATCAAATCTCCTCTCAGCTGCCTTCTCTTGGCCAAGGAGAACTATCCCAACTTCTGCCCTTGTCATTGAAGTTTCTGATTCCTGGAACCATTTTTGTAAATTACATCTGCACTGTCTCCAGTACGTTCACATCTTTCCTATAATGCAACACCCACGATAATGCAGTACTCCAGCTATGGCCTGGCAAGGGGGTGGGTCATTCCAGAAGAAGGGCCTGTGCCCGAAACGTCGAATCTCCTGTTCCCTGGATGCTGCCTGACCTGCTGTGCTGTTCCAGCAATAAAGTTTCAACTTTGATCTCCAGCATCTGCAGACCTCACTTTCTCCAAGGGGGTGGGTCACTCCATGGTGGGGCCAGATGATGGTGTATGGGAAACATGGTGAGAGAGCAGCAGCCAAGGACACCTATTGTTCAGACACTGGGCGGGGAAGCTCTGTTTTGTTGGCCCAGTTCTAACTCCCCTCTCCCCCTCACCTCTCGCCTCCACAGTTACGTCCTCCCCAGCTTGGATGTAGCACCTACACAGGCAGATACTTCCTATGGGCTGTCGACTCTGGTGTATGTCCTGGGCCACATGCAGACATGCACAAGCCATTTTTTTGCATGATGGATAATCATTCCGTCTGTATAAACCAGTGCAGTTAAATACATGGGTGACAACTGTGCAGAAAGATCATAATCTTGCAGGTTCTGCTCTCTGGAGTTATTGGGCAATGGCTTTTAGTTTTAGCCGGGGAAGAACAGCAAGAATAGGTTTCAGCAAATAGAGAGGAATAGACAAGCTGATGGCACTGTTGTTAGTCATTGCCCCTAAATCCTTTTGCAACAGTTGGTGCTGCATAATTCTCCAAAACAATAAAAAGCAAATGTTGTTCTGGTAAGCTAGTCAGCATTTGTAGAGAGATCAGATGTCTTTTGTTAGAGAGTACTCAAAATTGACCCGACTCTCTCCTTTCTTAACATTTGATGATTTCTGGTTTAGATTTCCAACACCTACAGATGTTTATTTTAGCTTATCCGCCACTGCTTTCACTCTTTTCCCTTTTTAAAATATCTATATTTTTGACCTGAGGATGAATGTGTACTTCTCCTGTAGAATGAAGTGTATTGTGTCATCATTAATGTAGTTCAATGGCAAAAGGCCCATTAAATGCCTGTACTTTAAGGGTCCATTGTCACATCCGAGTTAGTACTTGGCACAGACGGCTTGTGTTGTGAAAAGGTCCAGTTTAGTTTCTCTGATTCTCGCTTTGTATTTTACAGTTGTGAGTATTATGTGTATTGCAGGAACAATTTTAACTCCTAAAGATGGTGCCCTATTTTAAAAAAGAGAGTGAATTTGGAAAGGAAGGGCAAGATCTTTCCCTCTAGGCAAACTGAGGCTGGGTCCTAACTCCAACTTGTTCACATTTCTTCACTCAGGTGGACAGTTGATGTCCAGAGGGTAGATTCAGCATCCGATTAAGGACGGTAGTGGGACTCCCAAACTCGAGGCCAGTGAAGGAGGAAGAAGCTGCAGTAGAGGCCAAAGGGAAATGTGTGTTCACAGGTTCCATCCTGTTGACCGGCGTTATGTCACTGGGTCCCTGGCTTATTCGCCACTCAAAATACATGGGAACAGAGGGCAAATTCACCTCCAATCAGACCACTGAATAACAGGAGGAGCCTGGAGATTTTTGCCCACCAGCCATGGATTTGTTTGAGCAATTACTGTCTCCAGGTGTCCATTAGTTTGCATATGCAATTATTTCGGAAGTTGTCCGGGAGAAAATAATCAGAGAAAATCCAGTCATGAGGGTGTCTGAAGTTGAACGGACAGATTCTCTGAGGAGCTCCTACTCTAACCACAGGCATGTTCTCTCCCAGGCTTGCTGCTGATTGCAGGTTTAATCATGGACCATTCTGCAGCAAGCATGGGGTGAGAAGCTGCAGTGACTGGAGAATTTATGTAGCAGTAGTGTCAAGTCAGAGGGCAAAGTGGTGCAAACTGATAAACTGGAGTGAGGGAGCACAGACAACAGGGGTTAAAGGGAAGAGTGGGAAGGCTGCAGAAATTGATGGGAAGAAGAAAGCATGTTTGCAAGGGTTAGGGAGGGCAGTTATTGGTTAGAACTGAAGGCTGTGAAAAGGAATGAGCAATTTTAAACCTGGCAACAAAGGAATACTCTGCTAACTCGGAGCTACAAAAGCAACAAAGTATTTGCAAATGAATAAGGAATCTCTAGTTTAAAGTTGCATGCTTCATGGGACAGGAGGAGGCAATATTAGGAATCTAGCAAATACCATTGTCAAGAACACTTAATTGATAATTTTAAATCTGGGATTGAGATTTGAGATGCACTAAAAATTTTAGTAAATACCTGGTTAAAAGCTTCCATCTTTGTCGATGTGCAATGGAAAAGACTATCAATGGTCTTTAGAAAGTGTTTTTCAGGGGATAACTTGGTGTGTGAAATCCTTTTTCTGAAATAACCCTGTTGCTAATTTGGGCTTGTTGTTTTGTGACAATTCAAGTCTTGAGGGATATAGGACATTAATGCTTTCCTTTGTATATTGTGGCTTTACATCTTATGGAAGGTTAATTATTATTGAGAACATTGATGGATTGTTTTAATTCTGCTTTATTTGAGCTTAAATTCCCCACGTCAACACAAAAACAGAATGTGTTACTGTGTGACAGCATGACTTAATAAACAAGTTGATGAGAATGAAAAAGTAGCCCCTGAAATATCGGGGGGGGGGGGGGGGGTGCTGGAGGTTGGTAGCAGGAGATACTTTGACATCATTCCCAATACTAAAGACTGAGGTTAAAGGTGGGAGTGGAGGAACCTGGTGACAAGAGAAAATAAGAATCGAGACACCTCCATCTGCTAACTTCACCCACAATTTCCATCCCGTCCTCACATTCACTTGGTCCATCTCAGACACCGCTCTCCCCTTTCTTGACCTCACCCTTTCCATCTCCGGTGACAGTCTCCAGATGGACGTTTACTACAAACCTACAGATTCCCATAACTACCTGGACTACACCTCCTCCCACCGAGTATCCTGCAAGAACTTCATCCCATTCTCCCAATTTCTCTGCCTATGCCACATCTGCTCGGATGAGGAGACATTCCACTTGCAAGCATCCCAGATATCCACCTATTTTGAACAATGTGCTTTTCATCCCTTCATCATCCAGGCAGCCGCACCACCTCCATTCCCCGTTCCACCGCTTTAAACCACCCCCCCCCCCCCCCCCCCCAAAAAAAAAAAAGCCCTCCTGTTCTCCTCTTCATAAAGACAGAGTCCTCCTTGTCCTCATCTACCACCCATCAGTCCTGACATCCATCGCATCATCCTCAAGCACTTCCACCAACTCCAAATAGATCCCACCACCAAGAACATCTTCTGGTCCCTACCTCTCTCTGCCTTCTGCCAGGACCATTCCTTCTGACAGTCTTTGGTTCATGCCACTGATCCCCAGGTACCATCCCCCACAACCAGAAAAGATGCAAACCCTCCATCCAGGGCCCCAAACAGTCCTTCCAGGTGAGACAGAGGTTCACCTGCCTCTCTTCCAACCTAGTTTACTGCATTAGGTGCTCCCGATGTGGCCTTCTCTACATCGGGGAGACTGAATGTAAACTTAGGGAACGGTTTGCCAAGAATCTCATTCGGGCCGGCAGGGACCGACCGGACCTCCCAGTCGCTGCCCATTTCAATCCCCCAACCGCTCCCTTTCTGACATGACTATCCTTGGCCTCCTCCATTGCCAAAACAAATCACAGCTCCTATTGGAGGAACAACACCTTAACTTCCTCCTGGGCAGCCTACGGCCCTTCACCACATTCCACTGCTTGGAATTTTACACCACAACCTCCCAGTCGCTGCCCATTTCAATCCCCCAACCACTCCCTTTCTGACATGACTATCCTTGGCCTCCTCCATTGCCAAAACAAATCGCAGCTCCTATTGGAGGAACAACACCTTAACTTCCTCCTGGGCAGCCTACGGCCCAAAGGACTCAACATTTTGAGTTCTCCAATTTCAAATAACCTCCGCCCATGCCCCAACTCTCTCCCAGCCCATCCTCCTCCCTTCCGGTTGCTGGCAGGGAGAACTGGATTCATTCCTCCCACTGACCAACCAGGTTGTACCCTCTACCTGCCTTCACCTATCCTCACTTCACCACCCTGCCCCTGCCATGCCCTTTATCTGCAGCTCCCCCTACACCCACCCCTAGTCCTGAAGAAGAATTACATCTGAAATGTCGACTTCTCCACCTCCCAATGCTGCCTGGCTTGCTGTGCTCTTCCAGCCTCCTGCCTGTCTACTTCGGATTCCATCACCTGCAGTTTTTTTTGTCACTATAAATTTTTTTCTAAACCAGTTTTTAAAATCTAGATCTTGCCACAGTGTGGTGCCTTTTGGAGTGGGGCAGGAACCCCTTTGCAAGGTTGGCTGTGGTTTCTGTTAGGCTGGGTCTCCCTGCAGAGGTAAAAACAATGACTGCAGATGCTGGAAACCAGATTCTGGATCAGTGGTGCTGGAAGAGCACAGCAATTCAGGCAGCATCCGAGGACAGGCAAAATCCTGCAGCCAAGCAGGGAGGGACTTTAAACATGCCTGCAGTGCTTGTTCTATCCCTCCCTGCTTGTGTGCTAACCAGGCAAGCTGCCTGAAACATTTTCCCAATTTGTAACCTTCCTGAAATCACACAGACACATCAATATCTGCCATGTCTCCAGGAATAGCTGAGATTATCTCGAGCTAGGGAATAACTATGCTAAGGAGTCCTGTTATTTTTAAGATTTGGAGATGCTGGTGTTGGACTGGGGTGTACAAAGTTTAAAAAAAAATCACATAGCATGAGGTTATAGTCCAACAGTTTAATTGGAAGCACCACATTCTAACTCCACCCCACTCCCACCCCCAGACGACCACCTGATGAAGGAGCAGTGCTCCGAAAGCTAGTGCTTACAATTAAACCTGTTGGAATATAACCTGGTGCTGTGTGATTTTTAACTTTGTTATTTTTAATGCCTGCACGTCTCTGATCCCAGCATGGCAACAGTTAATCCCATGGTCCAAATGTCGATGTTATTATGTCCTCATGATTGTAGAGTACATAATATTGAAGGAACTACTTGCTATAATATAAATGCAGCTTTGTTCGCTGTTGCCTTGCCTTCTCTTTCTGTTCATTGACCTTTTGACTACAGTAAAACCTCCTGTCAATTATGTGTTCCCCTCTTGGTCTATCTTGTTGTTATGTTAAATGCATGATGAATAATGTAAACATACAAATTGTAGCCAATCCCTGATTTAAGGTTAAGCATGATGATCACCTTTTGTAACCCTGTACGTAAGCTTCCTCTTTGTTTCTAGAGCTTGTTTGCATTTGTAAAAGGTGCAGCCCATTCAAACCACAGCGATCACAAAGTACAGCTATTTTTAAAGAGTAAACTGAAACTGGTTTACGAATTGTGCTGCACCCAAGTGATAAGATTACCAAAGTATTTTCTCAAGGGTCATAATCCTTTTGAGGAAAAAAAGTTCAGTCCTTCCGACTGTGCTGTGAAGGATCTGACTTCCCAACCTAGTAAGGTCGCACCACATTACTTTATTCCGTCTGTATCTTTGAACCAGCCCTGTGCCTTCACTGTGTGTTTAAGTATGCAGTTGTGACTTGCCTAAATAAAGACCATTGTATATAGAACATCTCATAGAGCTCTTTTAGAAAGTGAAGAAAATGGTAGACAAAAATAGAGCCTGGGGTCAAGATTAGAGTGGTGCTGGAAAAGTGCAGCAGGTCAGGCAGCATCTGAGGAGCAGGAAAAATTGATGTTTCGGGCAAAAGCCCTTTATCAGGAATGGAGATCCTGGACGAGCTCAGCAGGCCTGGCAGCATCTGTGGAGAGAAATCAGAGTTAACATTTCGGGTCAAGTGACCCTTCCTCAAAACTGATGGTAGCTTGGAAAATTTTAGACTATCTGCAGAAATAGGGTGGGGGGAGGGGTTAAGGAGTACATGATAGGTGGGGATAGAGCCCAATGACAGAAAAGAACAGTTGGGACAGACAAAGGCGTGGGTAATGATCTGGCTACAGGGTGATTAGCTGTTAATGGGGACTGTTAGTGGCTAATAATTCGTGGTTATAATAGCAGACTGTGTGATAACGAAGTCTGGTTTTGGGGTAAGGACATGGGAGAGCTCAAATCCTAAACGTATTGAACTTGATACTGAGTCTGGAGGGCTGCAGGGTCCCCAGGTGAAAACTGGGTTGCTGTTTCTCCAGCACTGAGCTTTGCTGGAGCACTGCAGCAGAGATATTGGCGAAGGAACAAGTGGCAGGCTGCTGCAAGCTCAGGGTCTTTTTTTGCAAATAGAACGCAAGTGTTCTGCTAAAGCAGTCACCCAGCCTCCGATTCATTTCCCCAGTGTAGAGGAGACCACATTGTGAGTACTGAACGCAGCTCTCAAACATATTTTCCAGGTGATCTAAGTAGCGCTTTGCCTACACTTCACACAATGTAGTCGAGAGCCCTTGGATACTGAGGAGGGAAGAAGTAAATGGACAAGTGTTACACCTGCAGTTGCAAGTAAAGGTGCCCTAAGGATGTGGGTTGTGGTGTTAGGAGTGAACCAGGATGTCCCAGAGGGAACAGACCTTGTGGAAGGCTGACAATGGAGGGGAGGGGACTATGTATCTGTTAGTGGCATATCACTGGAGATGGTGGAAGTTGCAGCTAATGATCCTCAAAGAAAATGGTAATCAAAATGCCATGGTTATGATGTACATAAACTTTACAAAAACCTTTTGAAAAGATACCATCCAGGAGATTGTCAGAAAAGATTGAAGGACTGAGAAATTAGGGGAGAAAAACAAATTAGATACAATGTTGATTAGAAGGGAGAAATAAAACATTAGAAGAAGAATTTTTTAAAGTAACATTAAAAGAGAAATTGCTGGGGCAACTCAGCAGGTTTGGCATCATCTGTGTAGAAAGAAAAAGTCAATGTTTTGAGTCTGACAACTTTTTTCCAAAACCACGCATTTACCTCAGAACTGGCATTATCAGATTCAAAGCATTAACTCTCTTTCTGTCACTAGCAGACAGTCAGGACGGCAGATGCTGGAAGTCCGAGTTGATAGATGATAAAGCTGGGAGAGCGCAGCAGGTCAGACAGCTTCTGATGAGCAGATCCTAGTGCCACGGATCATTGGTTGGCCTGGGATAACCAACTCCGTTCGGTGCATAGTGCCGTTTGATTCTAGTGTGGAGCGTGGCCGTATGGGCGTGCTTCCTAATCGACCTGTTGGACTATAACCTGGTATTGTGTGATTTTTTTTAACTCTGAGGAGCAGGAAAAACAATGTTTTGGGCAGAAACCCGTCCTCCAGTCCTGACGCTGTCTGACTTGCTGTGCTCTTCCATCTTCACATCCACCAACTCTTTCTGTTTCCAGGTACTGCCACATTTGCTTAGCACTTCCTATTTTTATTTCAGGAATCCTGTATCTGTGGTATTTTGCTTTCATTTGAATCTTTCAAAGCAATTGGGAGTAGTTTGTGATGTCTCTCCAGATGTGTTTCTGCTCACAATGCGTATCTTGGGACTTTGGCAGTGACTGAAAAGCAAAGTGTAGGAACTTTGGCTGATTTTTCTTCTTTCACCGATAACCTTTGTTTTCATCCATCTATTGCTATTTACACCAATTCACTCTGTCTGGATCACTCAGTAAACCAGTCTTTAGTCTATGGAGTAGAAGATGATGCCGGGCGTGGCTGCTGTTTTCCAGTATGCCATGTTGCCTCTCAGTGCTGAGGTTTGCTTCACTCCATTAATCTTGACCCAAGACATTACCAATTTAAGGATCTGAGGCAAATAATTCCATGGGGATGGGTGGAAAAAACAGTAATGTTTTTCTGTGCAGGAAATATTTGACAATGACATTCACAAGCCTTCTCACTAAAAATGCTATAAATTGAGAGTAACTGTCAAGAGAATACACTGTTATT
>NW_025211942.1:0-25000 GCF_004010195.1 Chiloscyllium plagiosum
ATGAATCTAATTTGCCAAATTGCCCTAGATTCCATCGATTGGATATGAGTTTGCTCGCTGAGTTGGAAGGCTCTTTTTCAGACATTTCATCCCCATGCTAGGTAATATCATCAGTGAGCCTTCAGTGAAACACTGAAGTTATTAGCAGCTTTCTATTTATGTGTTTGGGTTTCCTTGGGGTGGTGATGTCATTTCCTGTGGTGATGTCATTTCCTGTTGTTTTTCTCAGAGAGTGGTAAATGGGGTCCAAGTTGATGTATTTGTTGATAGAGTTCCAGTTGGAATGCCATGCTTCTAGAAATTCCCGTGCATGTCTCTGTTTGGCTTGTCCTAGGATGGATGTGTTGTCCCAGTCAAAGTGGTGTCCTTCTTCATCTGTATGTAAGGATACTAGTCATAGTGGGTCATGTCTTTTGTGGCTAGTTGATATTCATGTATCCTGGTGGCTAGTTTTCTACCTGTTTGTCCAATGTAGTGTTTATTACAGTTCTTGCAAGGTATTTTGTAAATGACATTTGTTTTGCTTGTTGTCTGTATAGGATGTTTTAAGTTCATTAGCTGTTGTGGTTTGTGGGCTACCATGATGCCAAGAGGTCTGAGTTTCCTTCTTAATCATTCTCACATGCAAGACCTTGACAAAATCAAGTCTCTGCTTCACATCTTTGGGGAAAAATATGCGACTATTCCTGCTCTCATCAAGGGGAGTCCTTATTAAATCTCAAAACTGGTCATGATTGTCCTGAATAAATGACATAGATTGGTTGGACCAAATGGGGTATCATGTATTTTTTGCTGTATTCTATGAAATTCCATGTAACTGTTCTGATCTTCCTCTAAAATATCTAATCTACTCTAAATTCAAATTTCTACTGATTTTTCAACATTGGGGTTCAGACTAATTTCATGTGGGTGCACATCATGCCCACTTGTAGCTTTAGAAGTAATGTTTGGAGCATATGCTCATCATTAGGACATTCCTGGTGAAGGGCTTATGCTCCAAACGTCGACTCTCCTGCTCCTCGGATGCTGCCTGACCGGCTGTGATTTTCCAACACCACACTTTTTGACTCTGATCTCTAGCATCTGCAATCCTCACTTTCTCCTACTCGTAGCTTTGATGAATGAAACTGAGAAGTACAGTTTTAACTAGGCAGCATATTTCAAGAGAGATTCCAGCCCATTAAATTTTCTTCAGAGATTAAAACGATTTCTTGATTTACAATCTTTCTCTGGATATGCACTTTTCGGTGTAATTCACAAATTAGTACCTCACAGTGTATCAATATTATTAATCAGACATCAAACTTCCTCTTTTAATGTCAATACTACGTATTAGTGACTGTGAAGTCATTAAAATCTTCTGTCCCATTTTCACATTTTTATTAAAGAGCATATTGTACAGTTTATAAGAAATGCAGAGTAGAGAGTTTTATTACAACTATATATCTTATATCAATCTCAGCTAACCACCAATTCAGCATTTCTATTATCAGCATTTTGAATTACAAGCTCACACCATCAGCAGCTTTGTCCTAGGGGCTTATCTACTCAAGAAACTGAATTGATATCCTGAAAATTATGACATGCAGGAGCCACTGCCGGCAATGACAAGGCAAGTGGAAATAGCCAGCCATCCTCTACCACATTACACAAGTGAACACGGGCAGAGAATGTCAGCACGCAATTAAACGCAGGACTCTGTAGCCATTTCTAACTCAATGCGTTTTTGTTTCAAGCGCCACAATCAGTTGCAGGAATTATGGACAATTTCACCTTCCTAGCTAATCAAAAGACAATACCATTAAAATACTACTAAAGCTTACTGTATTCCTTTCACCTGTTCAGCAGATGTGTATTTAGAAAAATAAGTTGTATTTACATAGGTGCTTTGATGTTGTAAAACATTCCAATGAGCATTACAGGTACATTATCAGAGAATATTTGACTGAGACTGGCCACTTCTGAAATTATTCTCTAAATGGGTATTGACTTGTGGATTCTTCCCATCACTATAAAAATTTCAGATCCTTGTCACCAAAATTTCACCTTCAAAACTGCAAGTACCAAAGGTACGAGATAAACATTTGCAGAAACATAGAAAATAGGAACTGGTGTCGGCCATTCAGCCCTTCAAGCCTGCTCTACCATTCAATGTGATAATGGTTAATTATCCAACTCAGTACTCTATTCCTTCTATCGCTCCAGACCCTTTGATTCTTTTAGCACTAAGAACTGTATCTATCTCCTTGTTGAAAACATTCAATGTCATGGTCTCAACTCCTTCCTGTGGCAGAGAATTTCACAAGGCCACCACTCTCTGGGTAAAGAAATTTAACCTTATCTCAGTCCTAAATGGCCTACCCCATATCTTAGACTGTAAGCTCTTGACTCCAGAATCCCCAGTCATCTGGAACATCCTTCCCATTTTTACCCTGTCTCATCCTGTTAGAATTTTATAGGTTTCTATGAGATTCCTCCCTCATTCTTCTAAACTCCAATGAATATGGGCTTAACTGATCCAGTCATCCAGTCTCTCTTTATACATCAGTATTGCCTTCCCAGGAATCGGTATGATAAACCTTCATCCCTCCATCACCAGAACATTCTTCCTCAGATAAAGAAGATCAAAGCTGCACACAATACTCCAGGAGTGGTCTCACCAAGGGTCTGTAATAAACTGAAGTAAGACATCCCTGTTCCTGTACTGTAATTGCTTTGCTATGAAGGCCATTATACCATTTGCCTTCTTCACCGCCTGCTGCACCTGCAAGCTCACCTTCAGCAACTATTGTACAAAAACACCCAGGTATTATGGCACTTCCTCCTTACCCAATCTAACAACATTCAATTAATAATTCACTTTACAGTTTTTGCTACCATGTGAATAACTTTACATTTAACTGCATTATACTTCATCTGCTATGCATTTGCCACACATTCAATTTGCTTAACTCGCATCAAAGCATTTCTGAACCCTCATCAAAGGCACATTTAGAGATATTACATTTAGCTCTCTCTTCTAAATCATTATCATGTATTGTGAATACACAACATAGAACATAGAAAAGTACAGCACAGAACAGGCCTTTCATGATGTTGTGCCGAGGATTATTCCTAATCTAAAATAAATAACTTAAACTACACACCCCTCAATTCACTGCTGTCCATGTGCATGTCCAACAGTCACTTAAATGTCCCCAATGACTCTACTTCCACCACTGCTGCAACGCATTCCATACATTCAAAACTCTCTGCGTAAAGAACCTACCTCTGATGTCTTCTCGATACCTTCCTCCTAATATCTTAAAACTATGACCCCTTGTGCCAGTCAATCCTGCCCTGGGGAAAAGTCTCTGGCTATTGACTCTATCAATACCTTGTACACCTCAATCAGGTCACCTCCCTTCCTCCTTCTCTCCAGCGAGAAAAGTTCAAGCTTAGTCAACCTCTCTTTGTAAGACAAGCCCTCCAGTCCAGGCAGCATCCTTCTTTGCACCCTCTCCTCAAAACCTCTGTATCTTTCCTATAATAGGCGACCAGAACTGGTCACGATATTCCAAGTGTGGTCTCACCAGAGTCTTGTAGAGCTGCAGCAAAACCTCACGGCTCTTAAACTCGATCCCCGTTAATGCAAGCTAAAATACCATATGCTATCTTAACAACCCTATCCACTTGGGTGGCAACTTTGAGAGATCTATGCACTTGAACACCAGGATCCCTCTGTTCCTCCACACTGCCAAGAAGCCTATCTTTAATCATATATTCAGCATTCAAGTTTGACCTTCCAAAATGCATCACTTTGCACTTATCCAGGTTGAACTCCATCTGCCATTTCTCAGCCCAGCTCTGCATCCTGTCTATGTCATGCTGCAACCTGCAATAGACCTTGATACTATCAACGGCACCTCCAACCTTTGTGTCATCAGCAAATTTACTAACCCACTCCTCAACCTCCTAATCCAAGTCATTTATAAAAACTACAAAGAGCAGAGGTCCAAGAACAGAGCCCTGCAGGACATTACTCACCACTGACCTCCAGGCAGGATACTTTCCATCTACAACCACTCTCTGCCTTCTGTCAGCCAACCAATTCTGAATCCAGACAGCCAAGTCTCCCTTTATCCCATACCTCCTGATTTTATGAATGAGCCTACCGTGGGGAGCCTTATCAAATGCCTTGCTGAGGTCCATATACACCGCATCCACTGCTCGACCTTCGTTGACCTGTCTTGTCACCTCCTCAAAGAACTCAATAAGATTTATGAGGCATGACCTGCCCCTCACTAAGCCATGCTGACTGTCTTTAATCATGCTATGCTTTTCCAAATAGTCATAAATGAATAGCTGAAACTCAAGCACTGATCTCTGCAGTATCCCACTAGTCATTGGCTGCCACTCAGAAAATGGATTATTTAATTTATTCCAATTCTTTGTTTCTTGTCTGCCAACCAGTTATTTATCCATGAGGAGAAAGTGAGGTCTGCAGATGCTGGAGATCAGAGCTGAAAATGTGTTGCTGGAAGAGCGCAGCAGGTCAGGCAGCATCCAGGGAACAGGAGAATCGACGTTTCGGGCATAAGTCCTTCTTCAGGAATGAGGAAAGTTTGTCCAGCAGGCTAAGATAAAAGGTAGGGAGGAGGGACTTGGGGGAGGGGCGTCGGAAATGTGATAGGTGGAAAGAGGTCAAGGTGAGGGTGAAAGGTCAGACTGGGGTGGGGGCGGAGAGGGCGGGAAGAAGATCTCAGGTTAGGAAGGCGATGCTGAATTTGATGGATTTGACTCCTCTGGGACACCCGGACCAACCAACCCAACCACCCTGTAGCTCAACATTTCAATTCCCCCTCCCACTCCACCAAGGATATGCAGGTCTTTGGACACCTCTATCGCCAGACCACAACAAAACGACGGTTGGAGGAAGAACGCCTCATCTTCCGGCTAGGAACCCTCCAACCACAAGGGATGAACTCGGATTTCACCAGTTTCCTCATTTCCCCTCCCCACACCTTGTCCCAGTCTAATCCATCGAATTCAGCACCGCCTTCCTAACCTGCAATCTTCTTCCCGACCTCTCCGCCCCCACCCCAGTCTGACCTATCACCCTCACCTTGACCTCTTTCCACCTATCACATTTCTGACGCCCCTCCCCCAAGTCCCTCCTCCCTACCTTTTATCTTAGCCTACTGGACAAACTTTCCTCATTCCTGAAGAAGGGCTTATGCCCGAAACGTCGATTCTCCTGTTCCCTGGATGCTGCCTGACCTGCTGCGCTCTTCCAGCAACACATTTTCAGCAGTTATTTATCCATGTCTGTTCAGTACTTCCAATCCTCTACACTTTTGACTTACATGCTAATCTTTTACGTGGGACCTTATTGAAAGCCTTCTGCAAGTTCAAATAAGCCACTTCCACTGGTTCACCCCCACCATGGGTAAAGAAATTTATCACCATCTCACTCCTAAATGGCCTACCTTGTATCCTTAGACAGTGACCTCTGGTTCCAAAATCAATCCATACCCTCCAAACCATAGGAACTATCCCAGAGTCTATAGAATCTTGACAAATGACAAGATATCCACTATTTCTAGATCCAATTATACAGCATGGAAACAGACCCTTCATTCTAACTCATTCACGCTGATCAGTTATTGGTAACCAATCTAGTCCCATTTACCAGCAATTTGCCCCATATCCCTCTGAACCCTCCCTATTCATGTAGCCTTTCAATTGTGGTAATGGTAACTGCCTCCACCAACTCCTCTGGCAGCACGTTCCATACACATAACATGTTCTGAGTTACCCCTCAGGTCCCTTTTAAATCTTTCCCCTCTCACCTTAAACTTATGTCCTCTAGTTTTGAAATCCCCTATCCTCGGAAGAAGACATTGGCTATTCAGCCCATTCCCCATGATTTTAAAAACTGCTATAAGGTCACTCCTCGGCTTCTGATGCTCCAGGGAAAGAAAGCCCTCCTTAAATTCATGATTCATGTTAAGTGTAAAAATTGAGTCCCAGCACATTTTAACAAGAAGTGTATGATCAGTGTTAACAGATTCTCAATAAATAATGCTGCCAAGATTAAATCGTCAGAAATAGTGATTGTTAATTGAAGTGAAATTAATTGCAACCCCATTAAATTAGTGGATTGCTTTTAACGAAAATCATAAATATATGAAAAATGTGGTTTGAAAATGGAGTATGGGGAGCACATTATGTAATATAGACAATTCAGTTTTATATTGTTTATATATGGATGCTATATCCATATCATCAGTTTTATATCGTTTGATTCTACCTTTACGAGGCAACAAACTACCATGACTGTGGAGGACACATTCTCCATGTACCTTTAACCTCATGAGCATTTCAAGAAACGCATTATCAATTGTTACATATTCCATACAAGAAATATTCCAATCCCGGTGAACCAATTAATAAAAATTGCAACAATTGCTTTAAAATTTGTATTCGCACAAGAAAATGTGCAAGTTTCCAAATCGAGACTTCAATGTGAAAGAAAAGCTCCAGATTAAAAGTAGCACTGTAGAAACAAAATTCCCATCATTCATATGCAATTGACCAGATATTTCATCCCACCCCATCCCAGAAATTCAACTGCAGACAAACCAAACAGTTTTGGACAATAGAAAACATTTAGAAGAAAGATTAGTCTAAACAAATAGTTTGCACTGCAAACTTTCTTAATAAGTTATATTCTCTCATCACTGAATTCTCAATAGGGATAAAAATACAAGCCCAATGGGCTGGATAAAATTTTAATGTTTCGACACGTACGTCATCAAATTTCGCTTCACCTTGGCATTAAAATGCTATTTAAAAAGCCTAGATAAAATAACTGTCATGTCAGTGCAACCTAATTATATGCAAATGTGTATTATTGGCCTGTCACTTAATCACTTTTTAAATCATATTAGCTTTCACGAGTCAAATGAAATTAGTTAGCCCCTCTCCCTCGCTCTCCACTGAGGAAGGAAAAGTGTGCGTTTACCTACAAGGACTGTATTCATATCACAATGATGCAAATTCTAGATTAATAATTTTTTAAAAGTTAACCAAGCAAGACTCAAAAGGGCTGCCATTTTCCCTCCGGCCGCTGGGTCTCCGTTTGAACAGCGACGTGCACTACGTGCTGTAAACATTACAGTGTCAAGTCCATGCTAGCTCTCTGCTATGATTGATGGGCGGAGAAACCGGCCGGCGCGCTCCGCAGTCCATTCCATTACTCCTGCCCACGGGCTGATCGCAGGGGGTGGGGAGTCAGCACCGTTTCTTAACGTGCAACTTTCCGCCCCCTTGGAGCAAGCTTCGACGGGGAAAGGAAGCTAAGCTGAGCAGCAGCAGCAGCAAGTTGCAGGTGGACAAGGCAACTAAGTGAGTGAGTAATAATCAGACTGAGAACCAGAGATCGCTTGAAATGGGGCAGACGCAATCAACGAAAATAGAAGAGGCGCAACTTCTAAAAATCCAATCGTATCCGAGACTGGATTAAAAATAAATCAAACAGGCGTGGCCAAACTTAGAAATGAGTGACAGGCACATGGCAGTCAAATGGTTGGTTTTGAAATGTTTTGACCCAACTTTTGGTTGCAAGGGTGGGTAGATGAGAAGAAGGGGGTGAGGTACAAAAGAGGGAAAAAATGGGGTGCGCTGGAAAAGGCGGGAGGGGGTTGGAAAGGAGGGAAGTGGGAGTAAAGAAAGAGAGGGAGGGACGAAGAGGAGGTGGGGTGAAAGGGGGCGAGGTGGGGCAGCCGGTCTGCAAACTGCGCTGTCCGAGCACCGGCAGCAGTGCCCGGGCCGGCGGCGCTGAGTGACAAGTAGCTACACCAGCCGCACGTCTTGTTGCCACTGTCAGCGTTCTTTAATGGAATGTTTATAACGTGGAGCCACCAATCGGTGTGAACGGTAGGCGGGCCCTAGCTCTGAGGGGGGCGGGGCCCGGCTCAGCCCGGGCGGCGAGAGAGAGAGAAGCAAAACAATTGTAATCAGCAGGAACGCCGGCTCGCAGAGTGGAGGGGTGGCTTCTTCCTCCCTCTCTCTCTGTCTGTCTGCAAACATCAGAATCTGACACGAATGTAAAATTGCATTAGCCTCTTCCGTGAGGGGAAAAAAATTATAGGCGCCTAGTTTGTAGTTCATCTCGTCACTCTTTCCCCCCCCCCCTCAAAAAGCAAGACCATGAGCTCCAAACGCCTTCCAAAAAAATATAAAGTTGTAGGGACTAAGGTTTGCGCGCCAAGTTCATCCGGCGAAGTCAGAGTTTCTGGAGTGATACAGGCTTGTAAGAACGACCCTGCGAGCAATAATTTATACACAATCATGTTAGACGATGGCTCTCTCAGAGAGTATGCAGAAGAAGAAATAATCTGCATCGATGTCAAAGTATCTGGAAAAGGAAAATCCGGATATAATCAAAAGGTATTTAAACATCTGTTCATTTCATTGCACAAAAGGTTAAATGGTTTCCACCGATTGCAAAGTCGATGCATGATTTTATTTTTTTTGCAATCAGACATATTACTTTTTTATATTTGGAATACATATTGAAACTAAGATGGCGCCTGAAGTGCACGTCCAAAGTTTAAAGAGAGTGGAGCAAGGAAACCGGTATAATTAAATGCCCACCTCCAGCGAGACCAAACGCCTGTTACACTGGTGTATTATTAGTGTCGGTCCCATTTTTGAAAGTAAACATGTCAATCTAGATACAGCATATTCCTTGGAGCGAACTGTCCAAACAACTTTGCCACTTGTGGACTTGTCATTTCAATATCTGGACATTGGGTTTTGTCCAGTTTGACTTGGCAACAGGCAGGCCTGCAATAGGAAAACTAACCGAACGTTTTGGGTTGATTTGCCTGATGTTTACTTGTGGAAAATAAAGGATTCTTCTTTAGAAAAACGTTTCATTTGCCGCGGCGGAGGAAACAAAAAAAAGTCATTAAGCTCTGGGTTTTATAAAATTGCAGATGCTTCTGAACTGCAAAGGCAGTGAATCGGTGGCGGCTTTGCAAGAACGAGAAAAGAATGATGTTCCTTTAAGATCCCCAGAGCCACGCGGCCTGACAGCCAAAAAACCCGAAGACCGGTATCTGGAAAACAAATGTAACAGAACTCGCGAGGTGGAGAAGGAGCACACGACCCTCCCCCTTGGCTCGGTGTCAGAACAGAAACGCCTCCTTCCTTCGGCAAACATCGACGTTCCTCAGAGGTAGGCTTTCTCTTTTTGTTTTGCAAGCGTTCCGAGCTACTTTTCGGATATCTAGGAACGGATGAGGTCAGATTGCATCCTCAAATGGAACTAACCACGGCACATAACGTGTTCTGAACGTATTGAACAAATGTTCCTATCTTCCGCTCCCCTCAACGTGTATTTTTTCCCCACCCGGAATGGGAACGCCCACCTTTCATACTCTGGAGTGTCGACCCATTTGTAGATCACGACTTATCAGTTCGAGTGTCTACTCGAGTAAATACACCATTGTACTTATCAACTGCTGAAATGTAAAAATCACTTGACTCTCCAGTTTTATAAATTTTGTCACGGTGTACTTTGGTCTTGCCTTGTATCACTATTAAGGTTCCAATGGCATTTATTGTGGTCAGACATTAGTATAACATTGATCTGTCACTTTTTTAATTCATTATTTGGATCTTCTGGTTGTAAGGGTACTTCAGTCAATCATGATCTGTCACCAGCATTTTATGTTAGCTACAATTACTGTGACTGCACTGCCAGTATTTCGAATAGTCATTGCCACCAACTTGAATGCTGAAGATATTGATATATGAGATGAAGCAGTTGACCTGTGCAGATGAAGGTGGCTACCAGAAAAATAGTGATGATGCTGAAGACACACTTATGGTTACTTGGTTCAGTGAAGCAATTACTTTAATTTCTTTGAGCTAAAGCAATAGCATCTACAAAAGTGCGGTGGTTGGAAAGCCCAGTGATTAGTCATTCAAATTTTTTTAAAAGAAGATAGTGAAAACTCATTTTATAATAGCAGAGAGGACTGGTTATGTGGCTGTTTAAATTATTTTGGTTGTAGAAGCAGCTTGTTCTACTTAAGAATTCCAATTGTGGTAAGTGATTTGAATGCAATTGTCTTTTAAATTAGCAATATTTATGATTTATATTTTACAATTGCAAGTAAACAAAAGAATTTTATGTTAAATTTGGTAAAGTCTGGCTAATTAATAGGTCTTATGTCCTGTGCACCTAATATTCTGCTATACTTCAAATCTTGTTCATTATTCAAAGTAAACTCATGCACTTCACAATCCAAATACAGTTGACGAAGAATATTCTTTTTTCTCTTCCACACTGAGATTTGAAGAAACTTCAAGACCTTCACTACTTTAGAAGAGAGTGAAGACATATATCTGGGTTTAGAGATCATCAGAATGCCTAAAGAAAAGAGGTTGGTGCCCAGGCCTTAATACTGTTGGGGATTTACATCTGGCACAGGATTCACCATCTGGCCAACTCCTGCTGGTGTCATCCAAATTGGAGATGCAGCTAAAAATGCAAAAAAAGTACTTCTGCATAACCATTGGATTCTGGCTGTTCATGCCATCCCACCATAATTGCACTAGAGCATCCATTGGTCAGGTATGTCAAGCTAGTCAAAAAGTTGACAGCCAAGTGATAAGAGAATAGACATGCAGTTTGGCAGAATAAGCTGACTGTGTAGCTAAGCTTATCACAGTGGTCAGGGACATCATCATCATTCCTTATAACTCTGTGCAATTGCCAGTCAAAGCTTTCATTTTACTGCTAACTGCCAGTCAGTAGAAATAGTGGAATTAGTTCCAATCAAATTCCACAAACACTCAGTGCTTTTATATTGTATTTAAAGGTTTCAAGTGTTTCTGCAATATCATCCAGTCACCTTCAGAATTCACTTTTTAAGGAAAGAAAACCAGTGGTTTCTGGATTTTTTTTTCTTCTTCTGCATTGCTAATCTTGCTATTTCACAAGGAAAAAGAGTTGAAGTTTTAAGAAATATTTCTCTTCAGTTAGTCTTAAAGTTGGCTTAGAATATTTCTCTTCAGGAATTTTGTTTGTAGGTGTAGTATCTGAATTATATACCGGAACTTAAAACCTAACACATCTTTCGTCTCGGCATGTTATTACCAAAGCCATGCTCTAGGCGGAGGACGAATAGAGCAACACCACGGGAGATCAATTGTATGTTGAATTAAATAAAATCCAAAACAATTTAAGGAAGTTCTTAAGTTTGTAGCATATATGTATGTGTAATATTGATGTAGTGTATGGAACACCTGAAATTTTACTAAATTTTGCTTTGAAAAAACAAGAAGGATTCATATTTACCTTTTGAAACCTCCATATTCTTGACTAAGTTCCATCGTTTCATACTATTCTTATCATCTATTGAATGTCTAATGTTTTCTGGTTCCTATTTTAATGATTTATTTAATTTGTCAGTGCACCTTAGCTTTGAGTTTATCATTTGAAACATTTTCTCTGGAGAAATGTTGCAACTGAAGTCTTCATGTGTCCATTTAGGGTGCTTCATTAATACATTGTAATATAGGTAGTCTTGTTGCACCTGAGACAAATAACATGTAAAAGAAGGGAAAACATTGATCAGTAGTGTGTGAGCGTTTTGTTTAACTTTTGAAGTTTTCTTATGTGTATTTCTGTGTTATATGCCTTATTAACTTAAAATTGCACATAACTTGGATTTTAATTCTGCTTTTAAGCATGAGCTTCCAGTATTGCAAAATCATTGATATAACTCAAATTATACCTAGCCCCAATAAATCTTTAAACTGCCACTCAAAACTAGATAATTTCTTCGCAACATTAAAACGTACACTGAATACAGGAATGATTTGGAGATGCCGGTGTTGGACTGGGGTGTACAAAGTTTAAAAATCACACAACACCAGGCTATAGTCCAACAAGTGACCACCTGATGAAGGAGCAGCGCTCCGAAAGCTAGTGCTTCCAATTACACCTGTTAAACTATGGCCTGGTGTTGTGTGATTTTTAACGGAATACAGGAAAGTTGATGTTTATGGTGTATTAACACTTCAGTTTTTGGGGTTATTACTATACTTTACACAATTTTAATGCATGTTTAGGAAAAAAAATCTATATTGGACTGAAAGATTGAATATCTCCAAAATAAAGCAAATAGAGACTGCTTTCTCCTGGGAAATCTGCTTGTTGGGCTACGGCTCTGTATTCATCCTGCTTTAACACTAGAACTGCAGCATCTGAAGTGTATAGCGTCATAGAGACATTGTCATAGGGATGCACAGGTTTGGTAGGTTAAAAGTTCTAGAAGTCATGCTTGTGCCAGTGGGGGAATTACAACCTATGTCCAAGTTGGTGTAGTGTGTGTTTTGAGAGAAACTTGGAGGCAGTGTTGTTCTCATTTACATGTTGTGGTTGTGCTTCTGCATAGTGGAAGTTGCAGGTTTCTGCTGAAGAAATGTTAAAGGGTTGGAACGCTGGTTGATATTATAAATTGTATCCGTGGGACAACAGCAGTGAGTGGCTGGGTTGCCTTGATTTGGGTATGATTGAGTATCTTGAATATTCTTGGAGCTGTAACAACTTCTACTAGTAGTGATAGTCCCATCTCAATCCTGACTTGCATTTTGTAGCCGATTGCAATACTTTGAGGATTTGCAAAACGAGCCATACACTGCCTCCAGCCACTGAGCTAGTGACTGGTCTCAACTATGAGTTTTTCGTCAATAGTGACTTCCAAGATGTCAAAGTCAAGTTTAAGGTAAGGTTGTTGGACCTGAAAATAGTCAGTACTCAATTAATATGAATGTTACTTCCCCCTTTATCAGCCTAAGACTGGATATTATTGAGATCTTATAACATTGAGTGTGGTCATTTTTTTCTCTGAATTTTAAATGAAGGTGATACATCAGTAATCAAGTCCACCTTCGATCATTTGACAGAGAGAAAAATCATTGATGAAACTGAAAGTAGTTGGTTGTTGGATGGTGATGTGCTAAAGTAGCAATAATTAAATGAAAAAAAGAAATGGGCAACAAAATTGGGTGTTAATTCCGAACCAACCAATTTATGCAATGATCTTCAACATTTGTACCACCTTTGCTGCTTCATAATCAACTATTTCAGGCAACTATTAATTTACCAGAGTGGCACGGTGGTTCAGTGGTTAGCACTGCTGCCTCACAGTGCTACGGACCCGGGTTCAATTCCAGCCTCCACTGTCTGTGTGGAGTTTACATGGGTTCCCTCCGGGTGCTCCAGTTTCCTCCTACAACCCAAAATGTGCAGGTTAGGTGAATTTGTCATAGTGCTAAATTTCCCATTGTGTTCAGGGATATGTGGATTAGGTGCATTAGTCACAGGTAAATATAGGATGGTGGGCTTGGGGAGTGGGTCTGCGTGGGTTACTCTTCAGAGGGTTGGTGTGGAATTGTTGGGCTGAAGGGCCTGTTTCCACATTGTAGGGGCTCCTATCGGTATAGACATCGTTTGTAAAAGTATCACTTTTAAACTTATTAGGCAAGCCATATATTTTGTTCAGTTTACTACTTTATTTTTAATGGTAATGTCTAATCAGTCTATCATGTTAGTGGTGTGTTAGTTGTTGTATTAAGGATATACAGGTGAAGGGCATTGATCAAGTAATGTGAGTACATCTGGGTGGGGGCTCCTCTCTGAGCCAGAAGGCCTGGGTTCAGGTCCCACACTGCACCAGCGTGTATAATCTCCTCTCTGAACTAGTTGGTTGGAGAAACTATCAATTATATCTTGGAAGTTTGCATTTGTTAGGGAGTAAGCCAATAAAGGCAATGTTACTGTGATGGTGCACTTGGAAAGGAGGAGCTGGGAGACCCTGATATTGCTGTCCCTTGTATTAAAGCTTGGGTGTTGGTATCTGCTGCTGCTTCCTATGTTGTTTGCAGACCAAAGGGGATCTCCCTGATTCTTGAGATAATATGAAGAAGTTTTCATCAGGCGTCCACATGATTAATGTTTCTGTTGTCTCCACTGAATGGCATGAAGTTCAGAGCCATTGCTGAGCAAGGGACGTGACTGTTAGCCATTCATACTCCTTTATAATTAACTAGCTTCTGCAGCTGCCTTTGCATAAATGCCAAGCTCTGAGTCAGTCCAGAGGTCCATAGATATTGAGTTTTTAGCTAAGTTCACAACCAGTAGAAGGTATGTATCTTGATATGGTTTCATCTTCAGTTGAAGTGGCTCCCTTGAATGAACATACAATGGTATTCAATTACAGTATAAATCTTCCAATGACTTGAGATACTTGAGAATGCAAAAATTGTGGAAGTCACCCAACTACGGCAGCCATCTTAGTGTAGTATTGACTTTTTTTAAAAAATGCAATTCTAGAAATATTATATTGCAAAACAATCCATGTATAAAGTTAAGAATATGATTTGCCATCACTGGGATTTGATTGAACTTGCTTTTATAATATGGTGAATGAAAATGGAAAATGTTGTTCCTTCGTCTGGGAAGCTCAGAAAATAAAAATGTGGTTAAAACTACTTAAGCTGCTGCGATGCTAGCTCTTCTAGAAGAAATAGATGTGGAGTTTTCCTTTATCAAATATTTTATGGGAAAGTCTATGTAACAGGCCGTTGAGAATATTTTGTCTGTTGAATGGTAAATGGAGAATCGCTTCCAGTGGGAAAACTGTTTTTCAATATAAAATGTGCAAAAAGATTAAGGTTTTGACCTTGCTAGCATAATAGAGACACTTAAAAGAACAGAAATCTTCAGGATGAAATGGGTTGAATCAAGTTGTCTGTTGTCAGCTTGCTTTATAAACTAAAATACTCTCACAAAGAGACTACTGGATGCCTGAGAAGATGGACATCTTGTAGTATGTGGTGTGCAGAATGTGGGTAATTATTTTTCTCATTTTCTTTTTTTTTGTTCAAAAATATTGTCAGTGTTATAAAGTTTTGATTTTTTTTTTAAAAAAGGATGCATAATGGCATGTCAGTTATACTAAGGAGAGGTAGATTAAAGGATATTCATTAAGTAACTTTTTTATTATAGCAAACTTTGTTTTAACTGGCATTCTATGAACCGGCACTCTCGATAAACTGGCAAAAGTTATGCACCTCAAATACCGCAAAGTCTACTATTATTCTGTCCAAATATTATAAATTTAAAAATCCATTTACCTTTCTGTAAATATACTTGTTCAATTGAATGGCCACACAAAATATCAACAGTTGATTCAATTTTGAGCCCGTTTCTTATCCACTACTGCAATGTCCGAGTAGTCAGGTGAGGGTGTGAATGAGAAGGCTCTCTGCTGGTAGGTTTCATTTAAGGCAAAATTGTATTATTATTTAAGTGATCTGTGCTGTAAATGAAATAAAAGTAATGTATATACCTTCTGCATTACACTTCTATAACTTAATGTTTCTATTATTTATGTGGACCTCTTGATCATCCGGAATATTTGATCAACCAGCACACTCCTGGTCCCATAGGTGTCAGTTAATAAAAGGTTTGCTATGTTTCTTGCGACGTGGGTGTTGCTGACAAAGCTAGCATTTGTTGTCCAATCCTAATTGCCCTTGAACCAAATGACTAGGCTATTTCAGAAGGCAGTGTGGAAAAGCACAGCCGATTAGGCAGTATCTGAGGAGCAGGAGAATCAATGTTTTGAGCATAAGTTCTTCATCAGGATTCCCAATGAAGAGCTTGTGCTTGAAACGTTGATTCTCCTGCTTCTCGGATGCTGCCTGACTGGCTGTGGTTTTCCAGCACCACACTCTTTGACTCTGATCTGCAGTGCTCACTTTCTCCCTGCTGCAGAAGGGTGTTTAGACTCAATTGCATTTCCCAGAGGGCCGGAGCAACATGAAGATCAGACCAAGTAAAGGGACGCTCCGTGAGGTATCAGTGAGTTAGATTGCTTTTCTTTTTACAGCAATCGATGATAGTTGTCATTACTGAAACTGGTGTACATTGCAAAATTAGTAATTTAAGTTCCACCAGCTTCCATTGTAGGATTTGAACACTAGAGCACTAAATCAAATTTAAAGCGAAAGATTGGAGTCTGGTTTCCTACTTCACCATCTGACATCAGACATCTCAACATAAACAGCTGTAAAGTCAAATCAAACAAACGTGAAAGCATTACCATATCCACTAATTTGAATTTGAAGCCCCACCCTCTTTTTAGAACTCCTGTCTACATATATTGGGAAAATCATGTTGACATCAACTTATCAGCTGCATACATCACAGCCCAAGTCACAAAGTTCAGAATTTAGCCCATGAGCCAAACTGAAATTTAGTGTTCCAGTGAGGTGTTTTTAAAAGGACCAGGTCTTCAGCTATAATTATGTACTTTTCCCAAAATGTATACATTTCTATTATCAGTTCTATTGTTCTAAGAGACCTGCATGAACTTGTTGTGTGGTGATTGTACTATCTTATCAACAGTAGCATCTCCACTGGCAGGAGAATTAGTGCATTTTGGCAAATTTATGTTGTGGGTTGCCTTATAAATTGAGACCATATTGATATCAAATAGTTTAAATCAGTTCACATGTTGCATATCAGATCAGCTGTATATATGAACTAAAATGTTAAAAACAAATCATGATAAATATGTAAACCTTGACATTGGATGAATTGTTGGACCCATCTCTGGATATAATGGTTCCAGGGTTTTCTTCCTGATGTCTTAGCCAACATATAACCATTGTAACTAAAATCAGATTATCTGCTCTCTATCACTATATTTTGTTTGTGAGATGCCATATTTCCAAAAGTTAGAACAGTTGCTACACTTCACTATTACTTCACTGACTGTGAAATGCTTTTGGATTTGCTGAGATTGAGAGACACCAGATTAATGCAAGTTGAGTCAACACAAAGATATATCAAGTAATGAACATTATCTTTCTGATTATACCTTGAGGTTTGTGGCATGACATAGTATTATCAGTTATTAATTTTGACTCAATTGTATTGTATGCAAGAAAAATTGGCTTTATTTTGGTTACTTTTTGATTACTGTTGCTGGTTGTGTCAGGAGTTTTTGCCAACCAGGGAGTAGTGAGTTGGACGAGTGCCGTGAAGGGTTACATGTTTCTTGCTTGGACATAGTTGAAAATGTAATTACCATTTCTTATCTTGAGAATTGAGGACTGTGGTCATTAGCATTACATGTAATGAAACATCATATAAAAGCTAAGCACTTAATACTTCAACCTTTCAAGCAAATTTCAACTCCTTTTATATTTAGCAGGAAAGCATGTTGCAAAATTCAAATCTTTGAAACTTAGTGCATTTATTTGCTTTTGTGCCTGGTATGTATTTCTAATTTAATATATCTGTGTCCAATATGTCATCTCTAAAAAGCAGTCCAGATCAACCGTTTGATAAGGAGGAAACGTTATCCGTCCTAATGTGTAAAACTGTAGTATTTTGTTAGTTGAAATTTCAATTATGTTTTACTGCTTTTAAGTACTTGTTTTAGTTTGTGGTCCTTGGGAACATTGCAGATGGGTTAACATCAGTCCTGCATACCTAAGTTTCTGGCAATACAGATGAAAATATTCTAATTGTGACTTTTTTATGATTTAATTTGACTATATTCCAATTTTTATTTATAATCTTTTTTGAGCCCTGCTATTCCGTATCATTTACTTTCCGGTTAGAGACTTGATGCCCAAACGAAGGAGCCAACCCGAAAAGAAGGTTTCCTGCTGGCAGTGTCCAACAGATAACCCACATGTCAAATTCAGCCCCATTCCTAATAAAGATACTAAACCAGTTTCAACCATTGGTTTCTTTCACTAGAAGCTGAAACGATCTCTAGTTAAAATTGAGTTTGTGTGCTCACTCAGAAGAACTGGGCCCCATATGATGGTTCAGTTGAAGCCCTTTTAAAATTTAAATGACACTAGCCTGGAGGAATTCAAAAATGCATGCTTCCTGATTGGACTAATTATGTTACTGCTGTAGCTTCGTGAAAGCGGACCTTGGGATGAGATGAGGTCTTTTTACTTCTTTTTAATGTGGGCCCTCATTGCTGCTGTGGGAGAGCTCCACTTTGTGTGTGTGTGTGTGTAAATTTTACTGCGTTTTGTGTTGTGATGTTTTGAACTTTGAATCAGTTTGAAGTTTGTCTCTCTGGTCTTGTGTTTCTGCATTTAAGAAGGCAGCCACTTGGTTTTACATATGCTGGTTTCAAACATTAGCCCTTTTTATTTCCAATGCTGATCAGACTGTTGTCTCTCTGAGAGTATCAATCAGAAGAAAGCATGACACAACAATGAAAATCAATAATTGTTACATAGGCACAACTACATTGTTTTCTTTTCAGTGTGGTATTGTGCTGATTTCAAACTGATTTGAGATTGCTCAAAATCATTATACATTGAATCTCGAAACCATTCGGGAGAAGAGACTTCCTATCCCATTTATATGGGAGGATTTACATAATTGCTGATGTTAAAGGCCAGTGGTTTGGTTCATTGTATTGTTGGTGCTTACTAACTTTCTTATGTTGACATACAGTACAGTTTGTGCATCAGATGTGGAGCAAGCACAAAACTATCCCTTAGCCCCCTGTCTTTCCTTTCCCCAAATAATGGAAGACTGCCTGTTATCATTCATTCCTTTCTCCAAGTTTAAATGAAGACCATTAAATATATGCCATAAAATACTAACAAGCAAGCACTTTAGTGCATTTGTTGAAAATGCTCTTTTAACGTTTTCCAGCCTCTGACAAGTGTGGTTGTGAAGTCTGCACATTCACCCTCTATTTGTGTGGGTTTTCTTTGGGTGCTCAGGTTTCATCCCACGATTCAATGATGTGCAGGTTAGGTGAACGGGCCATGCTAAACTGCCCATAGTAGGTTAGCTACATTAGTTAGGGGTAAATGTAGACAAATCTAGGGGAATGGGTCTGGATGGGTTATTCTTCGGGGCAGTTGGTGTGGACTTGTTGGGCCAAATGGCTTGTTTCTACACTAGGGATTCTGTGAACATTTTAGTACAAATTTTAATCCATTTAGTTTAGACTGATTAATTATTCTTCTAAACTAATAAGTAAAAATCTTAAGATTAATGTTGGTACTTTGCTGTGTGTCTTTTAGGGCCAACTTCTGAAAGATTCTCATTTTTTTCCCTTGATCAATTATTGAATGTTTTATTAAAGCCTAATCATGTTAATAAGTGATAGAAAGGATGAGTAGTACTGGGATATTTGCAGTCCCTATTGATAAAACTGTTTCTCAACCCAATATTAAATTGATGGATTCAATTAATCAAGTATGTATTGAGACAAGCAAGTTACTGTTAACAAATACAAAGCCCTGTTTAAGCTGTGTTTGCTATTATTTGGTGTTCCAGTTTACAAATGGTAAGTAAATTGGCTCTGTTGATGCATTAACTGAAAATAAGTTAGTTAATTTGCACTAATGTCCTTTTTAAAACTATGCTGCTTTTTGTTATGCTACGTTTGGTAGACTGACCGTAGTGACTATGTGGCAAACATTTCAGCAACAGTTGTGAAATGAATGATGAAACATACTATGTTATTTATTGTACCAGTAATTCCTTGTTTAACATGGCCCTGTTTAATGGAGCCTGTAATTGCATTATGCTTTGCAAGATTCATTCTAATGTTACTTACTTGGTGCCATTTTGTCGGCCAGTCCCCATGCCCAGCCTTCTAAGGTGCAGCCTCTCCTTGTTCTTGACCTTCCAACTATGGCCTTTCCCCATGCTTGACTTTGAGAGCGGAACCCATGGCACCTCAGACTGAGACCAGGCTCCAGAACGTTGGCAACCAATTGACGCTGCTTGATAGCATAGTTTTTGAATTGCTGTCACTATCTCTACAATCCTCTTCTTGGCTAGTTGGCTGCAGATCTTGGCTTCCCACCCATTCCTACTGATTAGCAGGGTGTGGGCCGTACCTTTTTCGACCCTTCCCTCAATCTCTCTTACAAGGCAGTTGGGAGCTGCTAAATTTGATCAGGATTGATGGGTAAAAAGCAGTGGCTACTCAGCCCTCAGAGAGCAGTGTGGGGAACATTGTCGGAGAGTCTGCAATAAAGAGACATACATGGAGGTGTTCCACAAACCATTGGCCCAGCAGTCAGCCAAGATGAGCAACTCCTGTATCTGACAAATCCTGGATATAGTGGTGACCAATCAGAAGGGGCACCGCAGCCAATCAGAAAGATGCAGCAGCTGTGAACTGGCTAGAGCAAAGATTATCTGGTACAGAGCTTGAAGTAGTGCCTCAGGTCATGCTCCGTGGAGCAGGGAGGGTATGAGGCTGCAGGCTTTGCCCTGCGAGGTGGGGGGGGGGGGGCACAGGTGATGCCACAGGCAGGAGGGTCAGAGAGGGGATGGATCTAGAGTGACCCAGGAAAGAAGTGTGTGGCTAGCAGGATGATGAGCAGGGGGTACTGTAATTAACAGGTTACATTTTTCTTTTCTTTTAAAACTGATAGTTATTTCATTTGCCAGTGTAGGAATTTAGCTGTGTCAGGTATTTCAATTTACAGGGTATAATGTTTCAATTATTGTGTCTTCTTTCTGACAAGTAAGATGCTAGGGAACCTAACTCCAGTTTTAACATCCATTCCAGTTTCAGTTAAAGTTGTGAATTTCACAATATAACCACAACTTTTTTTTACTCTTTTTAGTAATGAGAGTCATAGAGTAATACAGAAAGAGGCCCTTTGGCCCATTGAATCTATGCCTATCATCAAGCATCTCTCTACTGTAATCCTATTTCCCAGTACATGGCCCATAACATTTTGTGCTATGACATTTCAAGTGCTCACTTATATACTTATTAACATATCGACAAGAGTAGGCCACACAGCCCTTCAAGCCTGGTCTGCCATTCAGTAAGATCATGAATGATTTAACTTTTGTCCTAAACTCTACATTCCAGATATCCCTAATAATATCCCCCTTAGTAACCAATAATCTATCTATCTCTGCCTTAATAATATTTAAAGATCCTGCATCAAGAAGGGAATTCCAAAGATCCACAACCTTTCAGAGAAAAGATGTTTCCTCATTTCTGTTTTTTATGAACGCCCCTTTGTTTTGTAAACTATGATCCCTCATTCTAGATTCTCCCACAAAATGCTTTCCACATCCACTTTGTCAAGTCCTTCAGCATTTTATATGTTTCAATAAATTACACCTGACTCTTCTAAACGCCACAGGATACAGAGCCCTGGGTAGTCTTTCCTCAACAGGCAGTCTACCCATTCCAGCTGTTAGTTTAGTAAACCTCCATGAACTGCTTCCAATTCATTAGCATGCATCTATAAATTCTGTATGCAGGACTCCAAATGCAATATTACCAATGCCCTGCACAACTGAAGCATTATGTACTACTCTAGCAATCAGTTATCCTTGTAATAAATCATAACATTCGAATAGCTTTCCTGATTACTTGTTGTAATTGCATACTAACCTTCTGCAATTCAGGCAGTGGGACACCCAGACCATTCTGCATTCTCTCACCATTTCGATAATACACTTCTTCTTTATTCTTTCTGCTAAAATGAACAATTTCACACTTTTCCACCATTGTATTCCATTTGCTAGATCTTTGCCCACTCACTTATCCTATCTATATCTAGTTGCAGGCTTATGTCCTCTTTACAACTTTCTTTCCTACATATCTTTGTGTCATCAGCGAAATTAGGTACCATACCTTTGGTCCCTTCATCCAACTTATTCATATAAATCTTAAGGAGCTAAGTCCCCAGTACCAACCCCTGTGACACACTACTTGTGACATCCTGACACTCTGAAAGAACTTGCTTATTCCTACTCCCTACTTCCTGCTAACCAGCCAATTTTGCCACCATGCCAATATGAAACTTGAAAGGGTTCAGAAAAGATTTACAAGGATGTTGCCAGGGTTGGAGGATTTGAGCTATAGGGAGAGGTTGAATAGGCTAGGGCTGTTTTCACTGGAGCGTCAGAGGCTAAGGAGTGACCTTTATACAGGTTTATAAAATCATGAGGGGCATAGATAAGGTAAATAGACAAGGTCTTTTCCCTGGGGTGGGAGAGTTAGGATATCTGATTGTCATGGATGAGTTGGACCGAAGGGTCTGTTTGCATGCTGTACATCTGTATGATTGTATAACTCTACACGATGACCTTTTTATTTTCTGCAGTAAGTGTTGATCTAGCAGCTTATCAAATGTTTCTGGGAATATAAGTACAAAGCATCCACTGGTTCTCCTTCATCGACAGTACAAGTTATTTCTTTCAAAGAACTCCAATAAAATAGCTTAACGTGAGTAAATGTAGTGGTTACTTCCTTGCCATTCATTCAGGCACTTAGTTCATGATAGCCACCATCCTTTGGATAAAACACATTCTCCTTATTGAACTCTCCTGCCCCTTATCTTAAATCTCTGCTCCCTGATCCATCTACGGGGGGGAAAAGTTTATTCCCATCAACCTTTCATAATTTTGTAGAACTCAATCACGTCCTTTCTCAGTCTTCTCTGCTCCAAGTAAAGCAGCTTTAACGTACCTAGTCTCTCTTGATAACTGAAATGCTACAGCTTGAGCAACATCCTGGTGAATCTCTTCTGCAGAACAATTACATCCTTTTAGTGTGACAATCAGAACTGCACGCAGTACTCTAACTAATGTCCGATCTGGTTTCATTGTAACCTCCCAGCTCTTGCCATAGAATTTTTACAGCATGAGAAAAAGGCCCTTCAGTCCATTGTGACCATACAAGTCATTAATGACCCATCTATTCTAATCCCATCAGTAGTCTTGTATGCTCTGGCATTTCAAAGTGCTTAATACTGCTTAAATGTTTTGATGGTTCCTGCCTCTATCACCCTTTTAGGCAGTGAGTTCCAGATATATATCACCTTCTGAATTAAAAAAAATCCTCAAAACTCTAAACCCTTGTTCCTAACTTGTATTCTATGCCTCACCTAATAAAAACCAAGTATCCCATGTGCTGCATGAACCAATGCCTGTACATGGCCTGTAGCCTACAAGGTTCTGCTGATCCTCAGTACTACCCAGGGTCCTACCATTCACTGCATATTGGCTTGTCCTGTTAGTCCTCCCAAAACACATCGTTACACACTATCTCAAAACTAGATTGTGTCTGCTGTTATTCTGTCCATTTGACTAATTTGTCTACATCTTCCTGTAGTCTAAAGCTTTCCTCACTGTTTACCACACCACCAATTTTATTGTCATCTGTGAACACTGATGAAACCTACTATATCTGTGTCCAAATCATTAATGTACATTTACAAATGCAAGGGACCCAGCACTTGAATCTAGCAGTACCTCACTGGACACAGGCTTCAAGTCACAGAAATAATCTTTGATCATTACCCTCTGCCTCCTACTACTAAGCCAATTTTGGATCCTATTTGCTGTGGATCCTAAAGGCTCTTTTGTGGACTCCCACATGCAGGCCCCCACCCCCAATTCCTTACAGACGTCTGTGTAGACCAACATCAACCATTCTACTGTCATCCACACATCTCTTCATCCTTCTCAAAAAAAGCTCAATCACATTTGTCAGACATGATCTCCATCTGACAAAGCCATGTTGACTTTCGTCAATTAAACCTTATCCCTACATGTGAGAAATTCTGTTCCTCAGATTTTTTTTCCTAAAAGCTTCCCTACCACTGATTTTAAACTCACGGGTCTGTAGTTCCCTGGATTGTCCTTACCACTTTTCTTGAATAAAGGTATCACATCACCTGTCTTCCAATCCTTTGGCACCTCACCAGTATCCAGAGAGGAATTGAAAACTAATGTCAAACCCTTCCAATCTCCTCTCTTGCCTAGGATATATCTCAACTGGGTCTAGAGGCTTATCCAACATTAAGCCCGTTAAAACTGCTATTACCTCCCCCCTCTCAATGCTAATTTTTTCAAGTATTTCACAGTTGCTCCTTTTGTTTACCATACCTGTACCATTTTTCATGATGATTTTTGCATCTTCCTGTCATTCTCCTTCAGATTTGCTACTCTGCGTCTTTTCACACTATTTACTGGCATACGCCCAATGGTGTAACAACACCACGGTTGTTCCTTGGGTTTAAGTAAATAGAGACTGGCCTAGGTTTTGCATACAGCAGCAAACAAACAGAGCTCACTGTTCACTGCTCTGATAAGCGACCACAGACTTTTCATGGGCTTTTGGGCAGCCGCTTATAGTAATTAGAGATCCTTTTCAGCATGTTGCCCTCTACAGGACGTCTGGGTTCTTTGGAAGGATTTTTATTTTGGACTATCGATCAAAAATAAGGCCTGACACTCCACCATATGAAACAGTAATCGGGCACAAATTTCCAAGGAATGGGGGTGTTGGTTAATTAACGGACGGAGGTCTGCATGCTGTGTAATTGAGACCAACAAGCAGGATCTCAATCCCTGGAGGTCCAATAGGAGACTCTCCATCACTACCTGTCAGATACATGTAAGGGGCAGAGAGACAGAAGTGTTTTCTCAGCACTGTTAAAAGCTTTGAAAACAAAACTGGTCACACCTGCACCTCCTCAACATGGAGGGGGAGCCCCTTTGACCATAACTTCTGCATTGACGGCAAGAATGGAGAGACAGGCAGCTGTTGGCCTTTGATCCAGACTCCTTGAAACTGACACCAAGGCGATAAGAGACTAGCAAATTGGCACGCATCTTTACAACAGCAGTCTTTCTGACCAGCAACCTCTTGTCTCTTCCATTAACCCACGAGTCCTTAGCACAGCACATGGGGCTAGATTTTCACGTAACCATGGAGGTCGCAGTCTTGCCCCATCTCCAGCAACTTAACATGGTTGTCAGCAGTGATCATTCAAGGGCAACGGACTTATTCCTGAATGTCACCATGCTAAACAATGTCACATCTACGCCATGTGCTAGGAGCATATGCGGCAGAGATACAGCAGTTGGCTTTGTCTCAGCGTTTACTGG